>NC_054702.1:50589552-50889552 GCF_016097555.1 Gigantopelta aegis
ACAACAAACCAAAAAAAAAAAAAAACAAAAAAAAAAAAAAAAAAACCAAACAAAAAAAAAAACAAACCTCCCCCCCCCCCCCCCAAAAAAACCCCAAACCCCCTTTTTCCCAAAAAAAAAAAAAAAGAAAAAAAACAAAAAAAAAAAACAAAAACACAAACACCAAAAAAAAACACCCTTTTTCCCAAAAAAAAAACCAAAAAAAAAAAAAAAAAACCCAAAAAAAAACCAAAAACAAAAAAAAAAAAAAACAAAAACCCCCAACCAAAAAAACCACACAAAAAACCAAAAAAAAAAAAAAAACCCCCCCCCCTCAAACATCCCCTTAAAACCCCCCCCCCCCATTAAACCAAACCCACCCAAACCCAAAAAAAACCACCCAAAAAACCAAAACACAAACAACCCAAAAAAAAAAAAACCCCCAACCCCAACCAAAAAAACCACCCAAAAAAAACAACAAAAAAACCACCAACCAAACCCCAAAAACCCAACCCAACACAACACCCCCCCACCCACCAAAAAAAAAAAAAAAAACCCCAAAAAACCCCCCCCAAACCCAAAAAAAAAAAAAAAAAAATATATAAACTCCTTTTTCAATGGCGACTGAAAGTAAATCGCATATTATGTAACAATGACGTGATATTTGACACAAATAAATAAAACAGCCGGTTACTGCCTTAAGATATCGGCTTTATCTTACTATGATCGATTGGTGAATGCCAGTCGGCTGAATCTCGCACGCGGTCACGGCCATTTTAATCATGTCAGGATAAGGAAGGAAGGAGATGTTTTATTTAATGACGCACTCAACACATTTTATTTATGGTTATATGGCGTCAGACATATGGTTAAGGACCACACAGATAGTGAGAAAGGAAACCCGCTGTAGCTACTTCATGGGCTACTCTTTTCGATTAGCAGCAAGGGATCTTTTATATGCAACATCCCACAGACAGGATAGCACATACCACGGCCTTTAATATGCCAGTCGTGGTGCACTGTCTGGAACGAATAATAGCGCCCACCGACGGGGATTGATCCCAGACAAACCGCGCATTGAGCGAGCGCTTGGCCATTGGGCTACGTCCCGCCCCGCCGTGCCAGGATAAAGCCGATGTTTTAAAGCAGTAACCAGTTACTCTCGGTATGGTTTATGTAATATGAAACGTTCAAGTACGGGCACAAAACCCGGTAGACGATGTTTACTGACTGACTGATTGATTTATTCATCCATTCATCCATTACCGTTTATCGATAATAAGAGTACTTGAAACCAATTTTGTGCAACTTCTTTCATTCTAAAGTACAAGTGTGGCAATTACAATGCACGTTAGATTCCTAAACCAAAATATTTTTTATCTTTATTACTATGTATTGAAAGATGCCAGGAACCGAAGGGGTGACTTATATTAATTCACTTTTCAATGTGGAAGGGCGGGGCTGGGGGGGGGGGGGGGGGGGTGTATTGCATTATTGTCCGAACTGAGGGCGTTCGTCATTCGACCTGAGCAAGATAAAACCGATATCTTAAGGCAATAACCGGTTATATCACGCCATCGCTGAATGTACATTTTAATGCAATATTATGTGGAGTTTTTTTGAAGGGTCCCCTCACCCTTCGGACGCTGTTGTATAACCATGCAGTTGGGGGCAGGAAGTAGCCCAGGGGTATTTAGCGCGCGATTCATGCGCGGTCGGTCTAGGCTCGATCCACGTCGGTGGGTCCAATGGGCTATTTTTCGTTCCATCCAGTGTACCATGACTGGCATATCAAAGGCCGTAGTATGTGCTATCCTGTCTGTGGGATGGTGCATATAAAAGATCCCTTGCTTCTAACGGAAAAAAAATGTAGTGAATTACCAAATGTTTGACATCCAATAGCCCATGATTAATAAACCATTGTAAACTGATGGCGAGTGTGTTCTGTATTGTGATTGGTTAATTACATTCTATTTCCGGGATCAAATTAAAATAACACCTGGAAAGCTAATGACGTAATTAGAAAGTTGACGATTCAAGGGTCTACAGTTAGACTGTAGCCAGGTATTTGTTTCAAGAAATACAAAATAATTATACAGTTAGTTCCGTAGAATGGGCATAACCATATTGAGATTTTAGATTTGCTGGTGTTATTGTCTATTTTATGTCCGCAAATGTTTCATTTTTTTACCTCAGGCTAACGCCTAAATGTGCTCTAGTAGTGTCGTTAAACAAAACTAACAATTAACCATGCAATTAATAATAGTTCACTCGAATAAACATATAAAGTGTGTAGTATAAAAAAAAATTCAAGTATATATGTGTGATACAGTTCATAATCAAAAGATCGCTCCACAATGTAAACGCTCTATTAATGAACTACGAGTATATCCCGCTCCATTTTAAAATGTTAGCTGAATGGCTTACAATAGCGAGCGTTAGCGAGCGTTAGGCGAGGAGGAACGTACCCCTGCTATCTTTCACATGGCAACAAGAATTCTGTTCTTGTGGGTATCTTAAGATCTAGTGAAGTGACCACATCACTACAGAGTGTAACTTAGCAGTTTACTTTTCAAATGATCCCACGGCTGTTTCAAAGATTTAGTACTGAGACGCGAAAGTTAAAATTGACTTTTCTCTCCAAACAGCAGAAATGTGAGCTTTTCGGTGTATTCCTACTCTCCGTCCAGCGCTTCGTATCCGCCAATGGGTCAGAGTCGCTATCCACCGCGGGTCTCTCAGCGCTTGTGACGTTTGTTCGGGAGGTCATTTCATCGTTTGCAGGGTCACACTGATCTTTACCTCCAGACACGGAGAAATGTTTTTGCGATGTAAATTTCAATTACTCAGGTTTTTTCCGAATTCTTTCCACAGCTCAGTAATGCAAAGTTAAACTTGGAATAAATTGTTTAGCACGGCTATGTTTGTTGTCCCCCGTTTTGCGCATTCTATGGGAGACTCCCACGTCATTCTCCCCACAAACACACACGACTCGAATGTCCATCGCTTAGCGGAAACAAGGACCTGATTTACTTTATTTATTCACGAATACACAATTTAATCTTGATTTAAAATTGTATTTGTTGATGGATTAAAATTTTAAACTATAATTAAAATAATGAAATAGACCGTAGGATAATTTAAACGTTATTAAATGTTTTATTTATTAACAACGCGAATTAAAAAATGTATTTGTTCAGTTATAGGAAATCGAGCTTGAGTGAAATGAATAAACAATTCAAGTTTGATTCACAATGTATTTTAAATTGTCCTACTACAAAATTTTAATATTTAAATTTTATTTATTTATGAATACAAAATCTATAAATTTATTTAAGTTGAATTACGAATGCTATAAACAAATTTGAAATATTTAATTAATGAATACACAATTTAAGCTTCAAATGAAATTGTATTTATTCATAATGATCCGTTTTAACTTGTTTTAAATAAATAAAATTAAAACATTTATTCCCATATAAAATTTAACTTAAATAAAAAGAATAATAATTCACAATTTGTATCACGCATTAAAACAGTTGTTCTGCTACATTACTATCATACCAGTACTGTCCCACTGTTTCCAAAATACATACAATGTGATTTTTATCTGGTTGCTTTGCCTTTAAACAACGTCTGATGGACCAATATCTACAAGAATGGAATCATCAATGTCATTATATTTTCAAAGTAAATGATTATAATGAGTTCAAATGTTTTGAGTGTGAAAAATATCTATCTTATGTTTCAACATCACATTTAAACCAGAATGCGAGTATTAGAGTATTATCTAAAATTGGTAGGCATAATATATCGTCTTGTCAGATAATATGTTAATGAATATCAGTTTTAGTATGCGCAGTTTATACAGATTTACAACAAATGTATCTAAATAAATGTGTTAATAGATGGCCAAATATCCACAAGTTTATAGCTTAATGTTTTATTGTAATTATGTTTTATTAAATTTAGCCAGATTTATACATTTTGCTATGCAGAGACGCTAGTCACTGCTATATAAATGTAAAAGAAATTTTGTTTTGTTTAACGACACCACTAGAGCACATTGATTTGTTTTAATCATCGGCTAGTGGATGTCAAACATTTTGTAATTTTGAAAAATAGTCTTAGAGAGGAAACCCGCTACATTTGTTTCATTAGTAGCAAGGTATATTTTATATGCACCATCACACTGACAGAATAGCAGGTGCCACGGCATATGATATTCCAGTCGTGGTCCACTGGCTGAAACGAGAAATAGCCTAATGGGCCCAGCAACGGGGATCGATCCTATAAATGTACGCCATGTCAGTGCCTCATAAGTGTATCCAGTGGTATAGCGTTCGTCTGATGCGCGGTCTGTTTAGGGTCGTTCTAGCCAGTGCACCACAACTAGTATATCAAAGGCCGTGGTATGTGTTATCCTGTCTGTGGAATAGTGCATATAAAAAAAGTGAGTGGGCTTCCTCTCTAAGACTATTTATCAACATTACCATATGTTGACGTCCAATAACCGATGATTAATAAATCAATGTGCTCTAGTGGTGGTGTCGTTAAACAAACAAACAAAACTTTAACTTTTCTTGGATTTTTGTATTGTTGTAAGTGTTATATAATATTTTATGCAATAACCATTCTTCTCTCAGTGTGTGCTCATTTTGAGTCTAATGTATAGCAAAGTACTGCAACACTTGCACATCTAAAATTAGGCCCATTTTACATACTCAGTATTTGTAGTACGAACTGTTTGTGAAGTGTTAACATGGGGAAGAAGTTGGGTGGCCATTGGCAGTGGGAGTCCCATTTTATTCAACACTCGGTATAACTTTTCTTTTTAATAGCATTATGTGTAATTACAGCATATTAAAAATGTTTTTTAAACCTCATCTCCCCCAGCATGAAGAAGTATAGTAGTGCCTCTTGTTTCTAAGATTTTACGTCATGCAAACATTATACGTGTGACTTTTAACATCTTTTGAGACATTTTTGTTCTCTTTGAAAAAAAAAATGTTACAAAAGATGTTACAGTCACAAATGCAATGCATGATGTTTACCGTGCCTGATAACAGCGTTTTTTCGTCTGCAATCATACGTACTTGGTGAATTTGTGCACTCATCTATGTAAAGCTCCATTGTGTTTTTGGATCTTTCATTCTCTTGCACCGTAATGGGGTTTACCCCTACAAAAAAATACCACCTTCTCAATACTTATGGCCGTTTAAAAACGTCATGTAATTTTTGTCGCTTAGTGTTTTCTCTCGTACAAAGTATCAGTATAGAAGTGCCGAGATGTAGGATTAAAATCTCTTATTAAATTTGATATTGGTTTCTACCCCTATTATCCACAATATTATTCGGATTTACGAGGATCTCAACAAGTTATATATGGACGTTGGCGAAGGTAAGTTGTCGCCGTTGTTTTATTACTGAACACTAGCCATAATTTGATTTCATAGGTTAAAGTCCAAATAGTAACAGTATTTATTTATTCTTCTATAACATTTTAGCAACTCGGAAGCAAAGTACATAGTCCAGTACTGGCTGTAACAGTCTCTCTATTACATCCATAATTCATTGTAGCTCCATAGTGGTGCACTATCCATCAGGGCCCCGTTCCACGAAGCGATCTTAGCCCCAAGATCAACTTAAGTGCATAGGGTAGCTATGCGCTTATGGTCATCTTAGGGCTAAGATCACTTCGTGGAACGGGGCCCTGTGGGTTTGTAGAAGTCTATCATAGCAATGTCCAACCAAAATATTTCTAGAAACGTAGATTTAAAACAACTACAATGTATATGCAATGGGCGTCCTTAGCACCCAGAGAAATATAATAAATATATACTTTCTCGTATTCTGCCTCTCTCTCTCTCTCTCTCTCTCTCTCTCTCTCTCTCTCTCTCTCTCTCTCTCTCTCTCTCTCTCTCTCTCTCTCTCTCTCTCCCTCTCCCTCTCCCTCTCCCTCTCCCTCTCCCCTCCCTCTCCCCCTCCCCCTCCCCCTCCCCCACACTGGCTCACGGATCATTTCTTTTGTTCAGATATCCGACTAGTGTCACTTTTACTCTATTTTGCAATAATGTCTTAACTGGTGACTTTACCCAAATATTGTTTTTTAATGTCCAAAACGGAGGGGTTATCCATGTCATGTGGCAAGTTTTAATATTGGTTATTAATATTAATATTAATATTCGATTAGCTTCCTACATACACGTGCATATAATTAAATTCTAGTTTTATTTCCAACATGTATTATATCACATCACGTCACGCAAAACGTCACGTCATACCATAAGGTTCGTATTAATATAATGTCATAGTGCAATGTATTATAATATATAAAGATTACGCCACGTCATATATATTCCTCGCCTACACTGATGTCGTGTGTCATGAGACTATTAATATTCATTGAAATAGCCCTGAAGAGTTCAATTACAAAGTACACATGTGAAGTACATATAGTGTGAATATTGAATAGTGTTATCAAAGTACACATGTGAAGTACATATAGTGAATATTGAATAGTGTTATCAAAGTACACATGTGAAGTACATATAGTGTGAATATTGAATAGTGTTATCAAAGTACACATGTGAAGTACATATAGTGTGAATATTGAATAGTGTTCGAGTAAAGCTGCTACTGAGTCGATAGTTTTTATTTCTCATTTCTTAAACTCCAAAGTCAAAATATCGAAAAGTGTCACAAAAATTAAAATTGTTGGCAACTTTTACGAAAAACAAAACAAAAAGGAAATTAAACTCATAATTATTTGTTAAATATACTGAACGCCAAAAGAAATGCGGATATAATTTTTAGTTGTGACACTAAATTTTGTCTTGTAAGAAAGGATTAACAAATATTGATGGTCATGATAATTATAGGTTGATATACTGCTTATTATTTTACACAATTGAGCGTTTGTAATCAAGTCATCCTGTTCTAATTACAAATTAATCATAACCCTCTTTTCATGTTCATTTCATGTCACGCTAAATTATATCGATGAAACTATGTAACGATAGAAATCATATTTCTCTAAAAAAAAAGATTTTAAAAATGGTGTTATTGCCATCATGGCCATCATTTGTCTCTTAGCAGAGATGAAAATTATGATGGAAAGATCGATGATATATAACTGACAATTACTGAATATGTAACAATTACCATGCTACTGTGGTGCTGTTATATTGTACATCCGACACCATAAGCATGTTTATTGTTTCCAATTGTAAAGCGCAGTATTGATATTTATGCAATGTCAGTGTGATATTACGACACATTTTTATAAGTAGAGCAAATATGACTATCAGTATTAATTGTTTATCCATATATGTGGATAAAGAAGAAAAGGCAGCTTTCCGTCAAAAGTATTAATTATATTTTAAAAAGAAAAGATTAGACATGCAACGTAATGTTCATCTCCATAAAAAAAATAACAAAGCCAGTAATTGCATTGACTGATAGAATTATACAAATTGGAACATTTGTAGAGGATCACAACTATGTCACATTTGAGGAAAACACGTTTACATATAATGGCAGCGCTTTACTATTTTGATATTCTTGAGTTAATTATGCAGAGATTATGTGTGGATTCAGTAAATATAAACTTACTTATGAAAAATAAACTGCACACATATTAAAATATTTCACTTTCACCTTGTTCAGGTCCTTAGTCAAAAAGGCTGCCACAGTCACTGTTTCCCCCATCTTATAGACCTTTAGCTTTAGAATTATGAACGGGGATTTTTGTGGTGCTGTCATCTCATAGTCATACATGTAGCTAGTAGCAATTTTTCTTGTACCACTTGTACACTAGTCACACGCTGTCATGTCCCCCACCCCATGTAGTCATGATTGTTACCTTGAATGTTTGAATGGGTTTCACCTCTGTACTGAACTAGTGAAGTTTATGGCTAATGTTTAAGGTTTCTTTCAAAGCAAAAGCCTGTTTTAAAGAAAACAGATGACCAAGAAGGGGATTCACCCTCACCCTCCTAAACCTCTTCTTTGTGCTGCACCTGGTAATTGTTTTTCATTTTCTTCAAACAAATATAATAAATACTACTCAAACTGTGTTTTTGTTTTTAATAGCATCTTGTTTGTTAAATATAATGACAGTTTTTTAAGACTTGTAAAGTTGTATTTCACACGAATACATCCGACACCAAATAAATGTACATCCGACACCAAGTATGTTTGTTTCTATTGTTTTAGTGTGTGATAAAAATACACGGCTTTTACATCTGATACACAGATAAACATCTACCCTATAGGAATAGGACACAATATTTCCAATATGATCTGACACATCACAGAGACTTAGACATAAACATGTGTGGTGACAAATTGCAGTTTGTGTGCATACGTCTGACACCATGCATATTTTTCAGTGTACACCTAAACTGAATTAATGAAGGAATGAAGTTTATATATGACAATGGTTCCCTAGTTGGTTCTTACAATATATAACAATTAAATGTTGTGGAACTGTTTGTACATTTATGTAATGCTTAGCTGAAGTGTCTAAAATGTACGTCCGATACCACGGAATTGCCCAATCGCAAAATATGATAATTTAATGTTCGAAGTCCGTGTTTTGGCCTTGCGGTCGTCGACTTTATTTAATTCCCAGATTCCTGTGCATATAAAAGCTATAACATAACGTTGACATTAATTTTATTGATGTAAATATTTCCATAATTGCAAAGTTTGTGGGCTTATAAATAAAACTGGGATAAATGTCCGTTTGACTGTCTTAACATGGCTGCAGGTAGTGACCTTGCCCTTCATTAAAGTTTATTTTCCTCCAAAACTTGTACGATCGATTAACTCTTTTTGTAGTTAAACGCATCCTAATATTGTTTATAAATTATAGCAACTTATTTTATTAAAGGGACGTCCCTGAGTTTGCTGTATTGTAAGATGTTTCCGACTAATAAAATATTTCTACGATTAAACTTACATATTAAATATATTTTCTTGTTTAGAATATCAGTTTCTGTATATTCAGTGTGTTTCTGGTCGTCTTAATATGTGTAAGAAGCCCAAACTGGATTTCGTCTTAAAATAATATCGTACGAACGAAAAAAAATATATTTTAGGAAAGAAAACGAAATTTAACCCAGTACAAATATTAGAACGATCAGAAACATGTTTAATATACAACCACTAATATTTTATATTTTAAAAATATATTTCATACTTAATTACAATCGTTTAAAAAGTCGCTGTTAGTCGATAACATCTCAAACATTGCAGCAAACTCAGGAATGTCTCTTTAATTTAGTTAGATAATAACTGTAAAATTGGTTACTGTAATACTGGTGTTTTTATCAACTATATCCTTGTACGCTGAGAACCTGTTTACACATACAGGTTGCTAAAGTCAGGTATATCAGTGCATAATGTTTGTAAACAGCAGTATAAAAAAGCTGTTTTTATAATTATCCCAAAAACTTTTTCTTTAAAATTAGTTTATATTGAAAAGAGATTAGAAACGGAATTGTGCAATGATAGTCTCATGTTTATGCACATTAGAATTTGTGTGTATTATTAGTTTGAATTCCATATATATTTGCAGTGTACCATAGCGTGTTTTGTGTCTGGTAAATAATGCATTTTTATAAATATTCTAAAGGTTTTTTCATTAAAATTATTTTATATTGAAATTAGACCAAAAACACAATTGTATAATGATAGTCTCATGTTTATGCACATTAGAATTTGTTTGTATTATTAGCTTGAATTTCCATTGTATTTCCAATGCATGATATCGCCTTTTTGTGCAGGGTAAATAATGTTGTTTTTATGAATATTCTAAATGTTGTTGTTTTTTCTGTGCAATTGTTTTTCGCTAATTTTAGACTGAAAAACCAATTAAGAAATGCTATGTTCATGTTTAAACACTTTAGAAATGTCCAGTATTAATTATTTCAATTTGGTAATGCTTTCTCTGTATGGGCTAAACTGACGTATTTATAAAAGTTGAAGTTTCTCAGGATTTAGAGTGTGCATTTACAGTTTGTAAATTGTAAACGGAAGCTGGGCCAAAAAACAATTACTTTATTTATTGAGCAATTGTGTGCATAACGTAATTATTAAATGAAATGATATTTATTTTGTAAAGGTAGATCTCTTCCTAGCGAAGCGTAATTTCTGATTGGCTGTTATGACGTCACGTAGTACTTCTCAGAAAATATAAAAGGCTGACATCAATGGACGTCAACGTTCTCTCGCGATCTGACGTTAAAAACATGTCCCCTTATCCAACTTCCCAAGTTTAACTTTTACATACATTTAAATTGGCATCAGAATAATTTTAACTTATATTTTTTAAGAGTGAGTGAAGACTTTTCCATGCTCCTATACCACTAAGGCTTCGAGCATGTCCACCCCGGGTTCGGTCTCTGGAGGCCAGGGGCCCAACCCGGGACAGAAATTATTTAGGACAATTTTGAAATTAAGCCAATGGGGAATACGGATATTATATAATTAGTTTTTATTTGCGCAATTCCAAAAATAATAATTAATATAAAATATATAATCCATTTAATTTAAAACTTTGTCGCTAATTTAGAACGAGCATTTCAAAAATACAAATAGTACAGAAACTCTTTATTTTAGCCCTATTATTATTTAGTAGGAGGTTGATTAAGGGAGGTTAAACAGCCGCCACAGGGATTTTGCTTAGTAAGAAAAGAGGATTGATGAGGAGCACCAGTCGTATTGGGAACTTCAGCGTGGTCGGACTCGGGGAAGACCCGGGGGGGGGGGGGGGGGGTGGTCCCCCGGACAAACCCACCCCACGGCCCAAACCGCCCACGCCCAAACGCCCCAACATATTTCTGGTGGCATAAGAAGCAAAACGCTACATCATCCAGCAGACGCTGGCACCCCTCAATTTAGAAGACTAGAGGATGCAAACAGGGTATATTACCAAGTTCCATCAACTAGGATAGGAGCAGCTATATTTTTTAAGTCAATTTTATTCATTTACCATCTAGGCCTATATTTAATTAACTTGTTTTATATAAGTACTGCCATTCAATAGCCGATGATTAATAACTCAATGTGTTTTAGTGGTGTCGTTAAATAATAAAACTTACAGAAGTAATATTTAAAGGCAAGCTGCAGTTAAGTTTACATTCATTGGATATACATTTCTCACTGATTTAATATAACTGGAGCTGAAAGGAAGAGATCTATCTATCTGTTGGAAACCTACCTGTGAACATTAACTTTATTTTCATTTACACAACTTTTAAATAAATTTATAATTCTGCAACATTTCGGCTTTGTTATCTGTGAATGTTGTTTATATTCTCTGGACATTGCTGATATCCTTGGGACGCGATCACAACAATGTAAATGTTATCATTACCAAATGTTTGACATCCACTAGCCGATGATTAATTAATCTGTTGATGTTGTTTATATTCTCTGGACATTGCTGATATCCCTGGGACAGAACAGAACAGAACAGAACTTTATTACACCCAGGCCGTTAGGCAACGGCATATGGGGAAACATGAATAATTACATAATATAATGTGACAAGACAAGACAGGACAGGGTTTAAAGGAAAACAATAAATAGTAAATAATATAGTATATCAATAGTTAAATTATATAAATACATGTACATTAATACTGAAATACAACGAGTGGATATAACAAAAATACATATATACAATAAGCCAATAATATTCGGCATAGTAGAGTAATTGAAGTTCATTATATAATTTGTTGTACAATGTCATGTACTAGTATATTTCGATTTTAAAATAGGGATATCTGTGTCACAACAATATGTAAATGTCATCATTACCAAATGTTTGCCATCCATTAGTCGATGATTAATTAATCAATGTGCTCTAGTGGTGTCATTAAACAAAACAAACTCCTTTTTATTATATGTATATATTCTGTTAAATATTGTTTAGATAAAATTTAATTTAATGTGCACAACATTCACAGGTATCAGGCGCGGATCCAGGATTTTTAAATAGGGAGAGCCCGAGGGCATGCTCCCCCGCTAAATTTTGAAATAAGTGCATTTTTGTGTAATTCCACTCTAGTGTATGCTATAGTTAAAAAAATAATAATAACTTGACCCCAAAAATAGGGGGGGGGGGGGGGGGCCCCTTGGGCCCCCCACTAAATCCGCGCCTGGGTATATCTCATAATGAAGAGGTTAACATTATCTCAAAGTTAGAAATCAGCAATTAAATAATATGAACAAATAAGAGCCATTTTCATTTCTGACGCGTGCGCAGAAAACTATGTAGGGGTTGGGTGGGGGTCTAGACTATAGCGAAAGACGTTTTTAGGGGCATTGGGTCATGCTCACCCGGAAAATGTATTTAAAAAACGAAAATTCGCTTTGCGTGGGGTGGATTTCGATACCGACCGCTTTACCATTGGGCTACGTCTCGCTCGAATATGTGTAGGAGTGAATGTATGTTTATGTATCCATGTACGTGCGTGTGTACGTATGTATATATATATATATATATATATATATATATATATATATATATGTATATATATATATATATATATATATATATATATATATATATATATATATATATATATATATGAATATATATGAATAATTATCTATATACTGTGTGTGTCCGTGCGTAAGTACTTGCGTGTGTATGTTGAGTTGTTTATTTTTTTGTAATATTTGAGTGTATCAATAATTAGTTTTAACTGGCCGTTACCATTACTTTACCCTTTTTTCTGGGTTTATTTTATTTTATTTTATCCCCCTGTTATTTTTCTTCTCTTTTTTTTTTTTTTTTTTTTTTGTGTGGGGGGGTGTGTGTGGAAGGGGCGGGATGTAGCACAGTGGTAAAGAGTTCTGCCTGATGCATGGTCGATTTGGTATCGATCCCCATCGGTGGGCTCATTGGGCTATATCAATTTCCAGCCAGTGCACCACGACCGGCCGTAGTATGTGCTATCCTGTATATGGTAAAGTGCATATCACAGATCCCTTGCTATTATTGGAAAATATAGCGGGTTTTTTCTCTAAGATAAAAGGTGTGGTATGTGCTATCATGTCTGTGGGATGGTGCATGTAAAAGATCCCTTGCTACTAATGGAAAAAAATGTATTGGGATTCCTCTCTAAGACTATGTTAAAATTGCCAAATGTGTGGCATCAAATAGCTGATGATTAATAAATCAATGTACTCTAGTGGTGTCGTTAAACAAAATAAACTAAGTTATTATTTAGTTTTTTTTCTTCTTCTTGATCACCTCTCTCCTTTAATTAAATTTTCTCCTTTTTTATATATATATCCGTTTGTTTTAATTTCCTTTTTTTTTTTTTTTTTTGACTTCCCTTTTACTGTTCGTTTTATTTGTTTGTTTGTTTGTGTGTGTGTGTTTTTAATTATTTGTTATTTGTTCCTCATAGTATTAGGCCTATTATTATTGCTTTAACAAAGGAGAAAAAATACGAGGGGTTTTTTCCCCCTTAGTTTGCCAGAGTAATTGTTTAGATTCTCAGACACCTAATTTATTGTGTGCGCATGCGCTACGTTTGATTGAAATCAACAGGTTTTTCTGGGCAGCACGTGGACTAAGCCACACAGACCAAACACGACGACCGCTTCGTACTTTAAACAAACACAAACTTACCTATAATCTCTGTTTCGTGAATGTTGGCTTGGGAGCGCAGAGCGATAGAAAGAGCCAGTTTGCCCAACTAGTCCTCCGGTGTTTAACTGGGGTTCTCGGAGCATTTCAATCATCTAAGAACGTGCTGCGGCCGTTCGTTTCTCGACACCCAGTCCGCACCTGGGCGTAACGGCCAGAAACACAGCACGTGAATGTTTCAATAAAGTTCGTCTGGGAAAATGTCAGAAATGTTTGTAATATTTTTCAGATCTGTTTGAAGCTGGATCTTATACGAAATTCTAAACAACAAAAAAAATCTTTCTTTTTTTTTTTTTTTTTTTTTCTCTTTTCTTGGAAAGAGGAAATGAAAATTACTCTAAATTGAAAATCGGACGCTGATGATTTCATCGTTAATTTTAATACACGTTGACAGACCCTTTTCTTACTGTAGAATTGTGAGAGGTGTGTGTGTGTGTGTGTGTGGGGGGGTGATCAGAGTTATGGCCCCTGCGTTTTTCCTCCCAGTTTAAAAATGGTAGATAACTTAATTTTTTGTAGGTTGAGACCTGGTAAATCAGTCTCGGGAATAGCAATCATCCTAGTGACTACGTAGGATTGCTGTATCATCCTGGAGAGTGGCAGCCCTCCTATAGACGAATCGCTGCACTATTACACGGGAGAGACCGGCCTCGGTGGCGTCGTGGTTAGGCCATCGGTCTGTAGGCTGGTAGGTACTGGGTTCGGATCCCAGTCGAGGCATCCAGATACCGACTCCAAACCCTGAGTGAGTGCCCCGCAAGGCTCAGTGGGTAGGTGTAAACCACTTGCACCGACCAGTGATCCATGACTGTTTCAACAAAGGCCATGGTTTGTGCTATCCTGCCTGTGGGAAGCGCAAATAAAAGATCCCTTGCTGCCTGTCGTAAAAGCCGATAATAAGATAAATAGCCGATGATAAGATAAAAAAAATCAATGTGCTCTAGTGGCGTCGTTAAATAAAACAAACTTTTTATACTTTATTTCACGGGAGAATAGCGTTATGACCGTCTCAAATATTCCTTTGGACTCAGTCCTGTGCAGACATACGAGGGTGAATATGTTAATAGCTTCAGTGTTGTTCATAGGCTTTGGAAGATTCGTGCAACTGGATCTGCCAATAACGTATTTATTTGCCTTCCAATATTGGGATTGGGTGTATTGCCTTCCTTTCCTATGATTTAAATGGGCCGGAATCTGCGATTCGCAAACCTAACTTGGACGAAGATGCTCAGATTGTAAATAAAGGAACGTTAAACGGGATTAATTAATATCAAATGTCATTCCCAGTCTAGAGCTCGCTGCTGTAGAAGGTGTTTGAGTTGTCTATGCCAATGCACGTGCTCCATTTGAGAGACCTCTATTTTGTCAACGAAATGGTGTTTTGTACTGGAACGTATGCGGCCGCTGGGACTGACTGAATGCTTAGACGCTTCTTGTTTCGATAGCCTGCACAACCAGGATAGATACATTTTGAGCAAGATTCCTTGCTCCCACGTAATTTTCCGGTTCATTATATTCGACTTATTCGGCGACTGGTATGGCGGCCATTCTGCTTAATGCTACGGTTGTTTGCGTTTCGTCTCTACTACTCACTTTTAGATTTTACTTTGTTTTAAAATTGTACCGTACCCTCCCGAGCGGGGCCCGTCCGCACCACTATACTAACCATACCGACTGGACTAATACTTGTATATACTCCAGTCTCGTGTTCAGATGTATCCGGCTTACCAAGATCGTCTCTCTTTTTTCCCGGTCATTCTGTAAAATCGACACGGTTGTTTGCGTTTAGTCTCAATCGGACCCAGCCTGTACTAGCATCACTGGAAGACTAATTGCCCCACTCTACGAAGAAATGGGAAGCGGGGTCGACTACTACTACTACGCTGGTCAGGTCAGGTCAGGTCATAGGGCTTTACGTGCACATTTAGAACGAGCTGTTGTAGCGCACGCCTGTACTGGGCACAAGAGCCGGCCTCGGCCGGCTTCTCTGTCCAGAATAGGAAAGGTGGGGGTGGGTAGGAGGAGGGACCGCCTGCACTGGCAGGTGCAAGGGAGTACCAGCAGCCCGACTGTGGTCGGTAACAGGCGGAAGGGGGTGGGGGGTGGGAGGGTGGGGGGGGGGGGGGGTGGGAGGGGGGGGGGGGTGGGAGGGGGTGGGGGTGGGGAGGGGGGGGTGTGGGGTAATGGTGCTATGGAATTTTGTTAGAGCAGTTGAATGCCAAAGAGAAAATGGTGCGCAGTTTTGATTGAGGAGATTTGGGCGCAATTTTGAACGGTTGGTCGAAAGAGAAAGTTTTGGAGCTAACATAGGTTTTGATATTAGTGACTCGAGAGTAGCTCGTTAATTAGACCTCTCCTACTACTCTTTTGTTTACTTCGTTTTATACTGGTACCATCTCATACCCTTCCGAGCTGGGTCTCCCGACCAACTATATTAACCTTGCGGTCTACCGGCTGTGCACATTCAAGAACCTCTGTTATGTCAAAATTACATTTTTCTTTCTATATTACTAAATAGTCTTATTCTCTCTTCTTTCTCTCATTTATTTTCGAATTGTCCTACTAAAATGCTTCTCGTTCCAGCCAGTGCACCACCACCGGTATATCAAAGGCCGTAGCCTGTATTATACTGAATCTGGGATGGTGCATATAAAAGATCCCTTGCTACTAATGGAACAATGTAGCGGGTTTTCTCTCTAAGACTATATGCCCAAATTACCAAATGTTTGACACCCAGTAGCCGATGATTAATAAATCAATGTGTTCAGGTGATGTCGTTAAACAAAACAAACTTTAACTTTTACTAAAATGCTCCAATTACGGTGTATAAATATTCGGCCAAGAAGACAATTCTTTTTTTTTTTTTTTTTTTTTTTTTTTTTTTTTTTGCTTGTTAACTTTTTACATTTTTAAAATTCTATTATTCTATTATTCTATTAACTTTTGCCTTTTCTGTCCCAGAGTCCGGACCCAGTCACTGGTTGAGTTGTGCCCAAGAGAGACCTGCTTCAATCTTAATTGGATATAGGCACGTTGCTATGATGTCCCTTTTCCCGTAATATTATTATCAAGGGTAATAACAACCACCTTCTGTTTAATATAATAGCGAGGCGGATAGCGACATAAAAAGACACGATTGTGTATTTTGTGACAGAATTGTGCCACTTTGCGTGCACATAGTACTTAGGTAACTGAACATTTTCTGATATAGTACCAGTTGCCCCTCCCCCCCCCCCCCCACACACACACACACACGAGAATAAGATAGAATAGACGTTTAACGACATCCCAGCACGAAAAGTCCTTCCCAAGGTTGACCAGATACATTACCATACATATTAAGAGGTTTTGACCATATATTCAATAGTATATATTTGTCCTATAGTAGGTTCCCAGTCTGGAGCTCGCCGCAGTAAGACGTTTCTGTTTAACCTGTGACACTGCACTTGCTCGGGCGTGTACAGGGTGGTGGTGGTGGTGGTGGTGGTGTTGGTGGTGTTGGTAGGTATCAGGGGACGAAACCCCCTCTTGCTCTAAGAGAATATTCTTTCAATATATTTTCTGGGGTAGTATAACCCGACCCCCCCCCCCTCAAAAAAAAAAAAAAAAACCTACAAAAAAAACTGCTGACACCACTGCGCAATTTCCTGCACACAAGCTTGGTACTTTTCTCGTGTTCGACTTGGAAGTCCTCCATTTTGTTGTTTTTGTCAATCAAATTGTGTTTTCTACTGGGATGATTGGGACTGATTTAATGCGAAGGTGTTTCTTCTTTTGACAGCCTGCACCACCATGGTAGATTATTTTCTAGCATGATTCCTTGTCTCCATATAATTTTGCGGCTACTTTTAGTCGACTAATTTGGCGACTCGTATGAAGGCCATTCAGCAGAAGGCCACTCTTTTTTGCGATTTGTTTCTACCAGCCCCATCCTGTCTTTAAAACTTTACTTCGTTTTATAGTGGTACCATCTCGTACCCTCCAGATTTGGGCCGGTCCACACCATTATACCAACAATGACGACTGGAGTATACGCTAGTGTGCATCGTTCATGTTCGGACGGATTCAGCTTCTCCGCATAGCACTTCACCTTTCAGGTCTATCGATTGTCACTCTAGGGGTTTTCTTGATGGCCTCAATCCATCCTAATGGCCGTAACGAGGCAACAATTGTGGACATATAGATCAGAGTGTAAACCTTTATACCTTTGTTCACAATTTTATGTCAAACTTCTCCTCCAGTCTGATTCTTCATTTTTATTTTTGGATTGTCTTTAAATGCTTTAAATTACACATATTTTCGGCGGAACAAGTCCATGTTTTGTTGGCCTGTTAACATTATATTCATGCATTTGCTTTCACTAAACGTTATTACAAATGCTGGATGGGCCTCTGGACTCTCCACTTCTGTCTATCTACCTAAATTCTAAGTGGGCCTATGGTAGAAAAGCTACCTTAAATGTATCATAATGCGACTCAGACTCTTAACCATTTGTTTCATCATTATAGTACTGTACCTAGGAGGGGCAAGGGAGTGGGATGGTCAGTTGCACGCCTAGAAAAATAAGAAAAAGGTTTGGTTTTTGTTGTTGTTGTTGTTGGTGTTGTTGTTATTATCTTTCAAGTGTCTCTCATGATTGTGGTATACACCCTCTATTACTGTATCCCTATTATTTGTGTACTGTCACCCAACTTAGTTTGGACTAGGTAGTGTCCTGCATTATTTATAATTATACACCCTCCTTTCAAGGTCTGTATTCTGTCCGTCAGGCCTGACTTTAAAAATACATGTATGTCAACTGTGAAATATATAAATATGTACAGATGACATTTTGCATCTTGTTGCATTGTGTATTAATTGTATGCCTTATTAAATAGACCTATGTAATGAAATAAATGCATGTTGTTAAGAAAACGTATATTTATAAATTGTTGTACACGTGAAAATAAAAACCAAAGTAAATATGTAACACTGAGAGTGCTGGGTTTTATTCTTGTTGCTGTTTTTGTGGGGGGTTTTGGAGGGGAGGTTAACCGAAAATCAAATTGTAAAATATTTCGCCCATTTTATGCTACATTTAAAAAATTATTCTTATTTAACATTATTTAAATCCTGTTAATCATGAATATAATATAATTATATATAATCATGGATCAGTTTTGGGGGCAATGGTAGAGACACCACATCAAGAACTCAAATATTGGTATTATGCCAAATACTGTTTATCACTAGTTGGCGCTGCAGATACTCGGAGGGTGCTTGTCATTTGGCACTATATCTGAAAATATTTAGGGACCCAAGTACTATATGCATGCACAATGGCACAATTCTATCACAATGTGCACAATCTTCGTTCTTATCCGCCTCACTATAATAGATGGACACAAACGTAGAAGGAGTGCACTTCCGGTTTTTACGTGTGTCGCAGGATCTAACCACCTCGGTGGATCCATTCAACTGATTGGGGGTTTTCTTTCCAACCACTGCACCACAACTGGTCAAAGGCCATGGTATGTGCTTTCCTGTCTGTAGGAAAGTGCATATAACCGATCCATTGCTGCTAATGGAAAAATGTAGCGAGTTTCCTCTGATAACTACGAGTCAGAATTACCAAATGTTTAACATTCAGTAGCCAATGTTTAATTAATCAATGTGCTCTAACGGTGTCTTTAAACAAAATTAACTGCTTCTCCAAAACTATATATGTCGAAATACCAAATGTTTGACATCCAAAGTAAATCAATGTGCTTTTATGGTTTCGTTAATAAAACGTTCGATATAGGACTTGTTAATTTTCAAGGAGAACAAGGCCGGCTGCCTTAGTGGTAGAGCATTCGTGTGAAACGAAATGGTTCATATGATCGATCCTTCTCGGGATATCAATTGAGCTATATCCACACCCTATATTATGGGATGCCGTGGCATGTGTTGTCAACTTTGTGAGAAACTGTATACAAAAGAACCATTTCTGTTAATCTCGAGTGATAGCCTGTTTCTGCACCAATGGGTTCTTTTTAAGACAACAGACCAAATGGCAATTAATATTCTTGACACCAAATAACATTGAGGTAAACGGAATACTGGATGTTATTAAACAAACTTTTCTTTCCTTTTGGAATTGGCCTTCGCCGTAATTCTGTCGTAAAACTGGCATAAATACAAAAACGAATTATATCATTCACCAATAAGGTCGTATTTACAAAAGGAATGTTTTTGGTTTTGTCTTACAGTTTTTAAAACTTTGATCAAAGTTCGTATAACCATACAATTGCCGCATTCTCTATATAGGTTTAGTAGCGAGCGCTCCGGAGATTTGATTAGTTCTCGCATTTGATTAATGTTAAATACTAAAACTAGACTATATCACGAGTGCTTATGTAAATTCGTTTCAGATGTTTATTAAAAGTAAACTTAACTTGATGTTGTATGTTTGTTTAAAACAGAACTAATTTTCCCCACAAACAAAAGGACACTTTTAATGCCAAGGTGTCCGTTATCATTGTTTTATCTTAATGCTGTTTAAAACAGACTGGCCTCGGTGGCGTCGTGGTTAGGCCATCGGTCAACAGGCTGGTAGGTACTGGGTTCGGATCCCAGTCGAGGCATGGGATTTGTAATCCAGATACCGACTCCAAACCCTGAGTGAGTGCTCCGCAAGGCTCAATGGGTAGGTGTAAACCACTTGCATCGACCAGTGATCCATAACTGGTTCAACAAAGTTCATGGTTTGTGCTATCCTACCTGTAGGAAGCGCAAATAAAAGATCCCTTGCTGCTAATCGGAAAGAGTAGCCCATGTAGTGGCGACAGCGGGTTTTCTCTCAAAATCTGTGTGGTCCTTAACCATATGTCTGACGCCATATAACCGTAAATAAAATGTGTTGAGTGCGTCGTTAAATAAAACATTTCTTTCTTTCTTTCTAAGTTAGATTAATGTTGAGAGACCGCTGCAGTGAAATACTACGGAACCCTAGAGATGACATACTTGACAAAAAACAAATTGTATTCCCTCACAATATTATTTTGTTCCCTCATAATATTATTGTATTCCCTCACAATAATTATTATGTTCTCTCGCAATATTATTATGTTCCCTCCAAATAAATATTGTGTTTCCTCACAATATTATTATATTTCCTCACAATATATTATTATGTTCCCTCGCAATATTATTATGTTCCCTCACAATAAATATTGTGTTTCCTCACAATATTATTATGTTCCCTCACAATAAATATTATGTTTCCTCACAATATTATTATGTTCCCTCACAATAATTATTATGTTCCCTCACAATAATTATTATGTTTCCTCACAATATTATTATGTTTCCTCACAATATTATTATGTTCCCTCACAATAAATATTATGTTTCCTCACAATATTATTATGTTCCCTCACAATAATAGTGTACGTCCATGCAGCGAATGTGCAAAAATATTAATGTTATCGTCCCAACGTTTGGGAAGGCCTTGTTCTAAATATCAAACTAACGGAATGAGTGAAGTAACCTTCCCTTAGCGGAATGCATGGCAGTGGCGGAGCCAGAACATCCATTTATAGGGGGAGAGGAATGACATGAGGCGGAATGCCAAGGGAACTTTGGGGGAGGTTTTGAAGGGGATCGTAAAAAATTAAAATTAATATATAATAAAATTATTACTGTCGCAAAATTTAATAGGGTCCTGGCCCCTGCCCCTACCCAGATCTGCCTTTGCATGGTGTCATTCATGGTAACTATATCTTGTTATGTTGGCCAAGACATTACTCCAACTTCTGCCATGTATTATATACAGTAGGGATACCCCTAGACCCATAAGCGTACGGGCTCCCTTTTTTGTAAGGTGTGTGTGTGGGGGGGGGGGGGGGGGGGGGGGGGGGGGGGGGGGGGGGGGGGGGGGCGACTGGTCTTCGCCCGAATCTGACTAACAACATTTTTTCATATTAGCATTACTACCAAAATGTTATATAGGTATTCCAATCCAATCACTACTCAATTTTACATAGATTACAACTAATTTTGAGGGTAAAATAAAAACAATACACGGTAAAAAAAAAAAAAAAAAATGTCTCAGGTTATCACATTTTTGCCCAAATTTGAAGTTTTTCTCCAGCACCCCCCCCCCCCACATACACACACATACACACACACACACACACACACACACACACACACACACACACACACACACACACACACACACACCGCCCTCTGTCTCGTACGCTTATGCCTAGACCACCCCACAAACACACACAACATTTTATAAAACTACTGGTAATGCATCACAAAACTATTGGTAATAAATATTTGTTTTTGTGTTTATGTAATTATAGAAATTGGATGCCCACTTACATAGTATATATAATCATTCGCACCAAAATGTTGACAGTATCATATAAACACTGGTGGTGCCAGATTTTTATATTGGGGAATACAACACACACACACGGGGGGGGGGGGGGGGGGGGGGGGGCAACCACAACGTGTTTGAGTAGTGTTATGAGGCGATATGAAAATATAAAAGGTGTTGAGGACAAAAAGCGGTGTGATTGGGGGGGGGGGGGGTCATTCAATTGTACGAAGATGAATATTCTAAATAATAAAATGTAAGTACATGTACTTCTAATATAAATTATCAATAACTGGTTTTAATGGTGTGAATACGTCGTAGCGTTTAAAAACTAGGTTCCGTCACTTTAAGTATACAAATCAATATCCTCTACTTCTTGTAAACGTTTTAAACTTTTTTTAATCGAAACCTTTGTTCATAGCTAAAAATAACAATACAAAACCAAATATTTATTTGAGTTTTATGATGTATTTCCAGTAGTTTGTGTGAAATGTATGTGTTTGTGAAGTAGTTTAGGGGTATCCCTGCTCATGGGCGTCATTTGCAAGGAAAAAGTTGGGGAGACAATTGGGTTCTAACGATATTTCGTGCGACTAATCGCGAGCGCCCTAGGCGTGAAGCGACTCTAGGGGGGGGGGGTCTGGGGGCATTCCCACCCCCCCCCACCCCAGAAAATTTTGAAAAATGAAGGTCATTGTGGCTGTCTGAGAAGATTATTTAGAGTAAAGTGGGGGGGGGACATCAGATATTCTGTCCCCCCCCCACTGCTAAAAGTGTGGGGGGCATGTCCCCCCTGCCCCCCACCAAATGACGCCCATGTCCCTGCTCTATATAAACATGGTTGTTGGAGTATCCTGCTAGTCAATATAACAAGAGGTGGCCACCCTAAAGGACACCATGCATCCCGCTCAGGGAGGTTATTTCACTCACTCTATTTGGTTTATGTTCCAAACGTTGGGACGGTAACATAGGAAGGGTTAATGTTTTCGCTTATTTTCTGTATGGAAGTACACTATTATTGTCAAGGTTACACACTAATATTGTGAGGGAACAAGATAAAAACAATTTCACGTCTGTTTTCTCTGGGGTTCAGTAAAATACACATTTTTATTAATACAAAAATATTGTTTTTATTTCTACAGTCGCCATCTTGATTTTCAAAATAACTATCATAAGGGATCATACCACAATTTCAGCCAATGACTTCCATCGAAAAGAATGCTCCCTTTCTCTATTTCATTTCGTTGGAATCAGAACATATTTGACAGTTTGATTAAAAAGTGTTGAAAGGGATCCAACTGTCATAATTATGATGTAAAAACAGGATTGATGCCTGCATCTAGAACTAAATGCCATAGCATGTAATGTGTTGCCTCTCTACTATGGTTTTATGAGTTACTTCCCTTTTCAAACCCCTGGGAGTAAAGAGTGGTAATACTTCAAACTCCACGAGGCGAATTTGTTTGTTTGGATTGGGGTTTTTTTAGGGTTTTTTGTTTGTTTGTTTGTTTGTTTGTTTGTTTGGGGTTTATGGGGGGGGGGGGGGGGGGGGTAGTAGAATGATGCCAGATGGACTAATATCTTCTTCTAAGGCAGAAAGAAAGTAAACATTGGGGTTTTTTACAGTTTAATTATACATAGACTAGTGTCCGTATGCTCGACAATGTAAGAACATTCATAGATAGATGGATATATATAGATAGATAGATAGATAGATAGATAGATGCATGCATCCATGCATCCATCCATCCATCAATCAATCCATCCATCCATCCATCCATCCATCCATCCATCCATCCATCCATCCATCCATCCATCCATCCATCCATCCATCCATCCATGCATGCATGCATGCATACATACAAACAAACAAACAAACAAACATGGGACAATTTGTGAGGCCAGAAAGGGTTTAATTATCCCCTGCGCCTGTGCGTTAATATCTATGTATGTAACAGTCAAACTCGACATACATACAATATATAGATATTCATACATCAATACATACTAGCCAGTGCCAGGTCTGCCCACTGTTTCATGCACGTAAGCGGGATCGACCGCGTAGATTGTAGACCCCATGCATATGGTTGAGTTAAAAGAGCTTCCTTTTTTATGGAAGCTTCGATAGCTCAGAGCGTATCGTGGTTAGTCTTGCAATTTGCGGGCGATTCTGTGCCACAGGTTCGAGTCCCAGCAACGGCATGGGACAATTTGTGAGGCCAGAAAGGGTTTAATTATCCCCTGCGCCAGTGCGTTAATATCTATGTATGTAACAGTCAACCTCGACATACATACAATATATAGATATTCATACATCAATATATAGATAGATACATACATACATACATACATACATACATACATACATACATACATACATACATATATATATATATATATATCCTTAAAAAGATTATATTTTTATATGACAAGGAACAAAATGTGGATTGTCATATTCAACATGTTTAGATATATTGCCGAGTTAGCCCCACTAGCCCTGGTTCCACTAGCCCCAGATTGTCAGTCATATTGGCTGTTACTGCCGCCGGTTGTCATCCCCATTATAAACAAACTAAATCAAATAAGTAATTACAAAAATGAATATAGTTAAATAAATGTTTTATTCGATAGTGTTTATGGTAATAGCACTGTAATAGCACTTTAATAATACATTTAAAACATGGGATGGCTCCCATAAAAATATCCCTTGCTGCTAATGAAAAAGAGTAGCACATGGCGTGGCTACACAGTGTTTGTTTGTTTTGTTTAACAACACCGTGTTAGAGCACATTGATTTATTAATCATCAGCTATTGGATGTCAAACATTTGGTAATTCTGACATATAGCCTTATAGAGAGGAAACTAATTTTTTCATTAGCAGCAAGGAATCTTTTTATATGCACCATCTCACAGACAGGATGTTTTCAATTGAGGCATTAAAAGGGTATCCCATCTATTGTGTCTACCTAATCAGTAAAACAAGACCTGTTTATTTATTAATAGTTTATATGTACAGGGGAGTAGTCTAAAGAAATGGAACATCCATGGCAGCCATTAATCGGTAATTTTTCAGGGCTAGTGGTACCAGGGCTAGTGAAATCAGGGATAGTGGGATGATTCCATATTGCTAAACATTTTTTCCGAAAAAATGCAAATAAAAGTGACTGGGGTCAGCTGTCTATTAATTCGCCTTCAGCTAGGTGCAGGAGCAGTGTATATTTTAGATGGGGGGGGGGGGAGTTCCCCCATTTGTAAAGTATTTCATGAATTGTGTTATATATTTTTGATAGAATCCGCTTTTGTAATGTCATTAGATTCTGGAGCGGGACACAGCCCAGTGGTAAAACACTTGCCTGATCGGTAGGTCGGGGATCGATCTCCGTAGGTGGGCGCCATTGGGCTATTTCTCGTTTCAGCCAGTGCACCACGACTGGTATATCAAAGGCCGTGGTATGTGCTATCGTGTCTGTGGGATGGTGCATATAAAAGATCCCTTGCTACAAACTGAGCCGATTTCCTTTCTAAGACTATTTGTAAGAAATAGCAATAGCCAATGAGAAATAATCAATGTGCTCTAGTTGTGTCGTTAAACCATTTCAGTATGGAACTACTTGACATGGCTGTGTTCTACGCCTGCTATCCGGTATCACTTTAGCCCGGGGTACACAGAACCTGTCTGATGGGTAGGAACCTCCCATGTGGGAACATGTATTCCGTGAAGTGGTCGAAATTTAATGTATGTGGCCTAACACTCTCTGTTAGACTTAGCGGTGAATGAATGAATGAAGGAAATATTTTATTTAACGACGCACTCAACACATTTTATTTGCGGTTATATGGCGTCAAATATATGGTCAAGGAACACACAGATATTGAGAGAGCAAACCCGCTGTCGCCACTTCATGGGCTACTCTTTTCGATTAACAGCAAGGGATCTTTTATATGCACCATCCCACAGACAGGATAGCATATACCACGACATTTGATATACTAGTCGTGGTGCACTGGCTGGAAAAAAAAAATAGCCCAATGGGCCCACCGATGGGGATCGATCCCAGACCGACCGCGCATCAAGCGAGCGCTGTACCACTGAGCTATGTCCTGCCTCCAGCGGTGAATGACTCTGGGTTTGAGCCGGAACTGCAATAAAAACTTCCCATTGCCTCTGGTTCAACACGAACCCAGTACCTCCAACCCCAAGAACGATAGCTTAATCACTACACCGTCAGGGGGCGGGATTTAGCTCAGTCGGTTGAGTACTCCATTGAGGTGCTTGCGTCACAGGATCGAACGACCTCGGTGGATCCATTCATCTGATTGGGGTTTTTTCTCGTTCCAACCAGTGCACCACAACTGGACAAAGACCATGGTATGTGTTTTCCTGTCTGTAGGAAAGTGCATATAAGAGATCCCTTGCTGCATTAGAAAAAAACGTAGCGGGTTTCCTCTGATGACTACGAATCAGAATTACCAAATGTTTGACATCCAATAGCCGATGATTAATTAATCGATGTGCTCCAGTGGTGTTGTTAAACAAAACAAACTTCTTCTTTTTTTTCAACCGTCAGGATCGGTAAACACGTAGCAAACTGTCTCCTGTGAGGGTACAGAACACATTTTCAAAATTGAATTCTAACCCATACGATCCAAATCTCCCTCTCGTTGACACGTCCAACAATCCCAAAGACCATTCTCCAGTGTATGGAAAGACACGAAGTCATTGGTGTCATGAAGGATGAAGCGGGTGGCAAAATCATCAGAAAATTTGTAGGACTTCGAGTTTGTTTTCTTTAACAGTACCACTGTATTACATTGATTTATTAATCATCGGCTATTGTATATCGGACATAAGGACATTGTGATACGATGTCAGAGGAAACCCGCTACTACATTTTCCCATTAGTAGCAAGGAATCTTATATGTTCACTTTCCAGAGACAATGCGGTACACACCACGGATGCTGCATATAAAATACCCCGTGCTGCTAATCGGAAAGTAAAGTTTGTTTTATTTAACGACGCCACTAGAGCACATTGATTTTTTTTTATCTTATCGTCGGCTATTAGACGTCAAACATATGGTCATTCTGACACTGTTAGAGGACATCCGCTGTCGCCACATAGGCTACTCTTTTACGACAGGCAGCAAGGGATCTTTTATTTGCGCTTCCCACAGGCAGGATAGTACAAACCATGGCCTTTGTTGAACCAGTTATAGATCACTGGTCTGTGCAAGTGGTTTACACCTACCCATTGAGCCTTGCCATTTTCGTGTTTATATCCATTTAAGGTTCAAGCACTGTGTCCTGGGCACACACCTCTGCTATCTGGGCTGTTTGTCCAGGACAGTGGGTTAGTTGTTAGTGGTTAGTGATAGAGAAGAGGGTGTAGTGACCTTACACCTACCTACCCATTGAGTCGTTAAAACTCGCTGTGGGTAGTAGCAGGTAACGGGCTGCGAACCCTGTACCTACCAGTCTTATGCCCGATGGCTTAACCACGACACCACCGAGGTCAGGTCATAGGGCTTTACGTGCACATTCAGAACAAGCTGTTGTAGCGCACGCTACACCACCGAGGCCGGTCTTCCTTTTTCTAGTTGGCTCATAAGACAAGGGAGGTAACAGCACTGAAACTACGTATCGGTCTGTTATGTCGATCGTCTCAACACATTTTCCTTTCGTTTAGTTTGTTTCTGAAAATATGTAGCAAATACATTATACTGGTATTTTGTGGTACCCATACACCAAAATAAATTATGCGTGATAACGTTAATTATTTGTATTCATAAATAAGAGCTGAAGAATGCATTGCTATGAAACTGGAATAGAAGAAAGAAATGTTTTATTTAACGACGCACTCAACACATTTTATTTACGGATATATGGCGTCAGACATATGGTTAAGGACCACACAGATTTTGAGAGGAAACCCGCTGCCGCCACTACATGGGCTACTCTTTCCGATTAGCAGCAAGGAATCTTTTTTTTTGCGCTTCCCACGGGCAGGATAGCACAAACCATGGCCTTTGTTGAACCAGTTATGGATCACTGGTCGGTGCAAGTGGTTTACACCTACCCATTGAGCCTTGCGGGGCACTCACTCGGGGTTTGGAGTCGGTATCTGGATTAAAAATCCCATGCCTCGACTGGGATCCGAACCCATTTCCTACCAGCCTGTAGACCGATGGCCTAACCACGACAACACCGAGGCCGGTGGAATAGATGAAGCATCAAAGGCGCTCCACCGTTTGAAATATGTTGTGTAAGGGTTGGGAGGATGGGTATTAACGTCTGTTGTTGTTGTATTTTGTTGTTTTGTTGTTGTTTGTTTAATTTTAGTTTTTTGTGTTTTGTTTTTTATTAAGCTACATTTCAAATGTGTTTTAAATGCTTCACATTATAGACGGGTTGGGGTGTCACCTGGAAGGGGAATTTATATTAGGTAATATGCCTGTTACTATATGTACTGTTTTTAAAAGATATTTGATACTCTTTATACATGCAGCATTCTATGGAATATTAAAGTCAATAAGGATTAATTGTTGTCTTTAGAAACGGTGGAAAATTATCTGCCAAAGGGGGGGGGCGGGACGTAACCCAGAGGTAAAGCGCTCGCTTGATGTGCGGTCGGTGGACCCATTTGGCTATTTCTCGTTCGTGCCAGTGCACCACGACTGGTATATCAAAGACCATGGTGTGTGCTATCCTGTCTGTGGGATGAAGCTACTAATGGAAAAATGTAGCGGGTGTCCTCTCTGAGACTATATGTCAAAATAACCAAATGTCTTTGACATCCAATAGCCGATAATTAATAAATCAATGTGCTCTAGTGGTGTCGTTAAACAAAACAAACCTTTTTTAATCTGTCAAAGGAAACTGTATATTTTATAAGGATTTAATTGAAGTGGTCGATAGTTTTAACTACCTTGGGTTAACATTAAAGTTTATTGGTAAATTTACAAAAACACATAGGGCAATTGCGTCTTAAGGTGGAAAATGTATGTGGCATATTTTACGATTATGTACTAGGTTATCACTTAATAAGGAAATGAAGCTACATGTCTATGATGCCTATGTTTCTAGTGTTTAAAATTTAATTGTGAAGTATGGGGGTTTTTCAGCCCGCTCATGATGTTGAAAACTGCATGCGGATTTTTGTAAAATAAGTTTGATTGTTAAACGAAGCACAACAAATGTAGTAATACTAATATAACTTGGAAGACTTCATTTGTATATTGTTCGAAAAATAAGAATAGTTAAGTACTAGTTGAAACTTTTAGAAAAAAGTAATGTGTATTTTGAAATTATTATATGATGATATGCTAGAAAAGTCAGAATAATTCTAACTGCCTTTATTATGTTTAAAAAATTACTGTTATGACTAGGTTTTGGAGTTGTTTGGTATAATCAGGATGTCAGTAGTATTGAATTATTTTTATAAAGTGTTCAAATACGTTTAATTGAAAACTTTATTCAAAAGAGAAACGCTATGTAGAAAACTCTCATATATGTAATGCGTAATATGCAAAAAACAGATACGTTTTGCTTGGCAATACTATCATAGAATATCATATTGTCTGACTTACACTACTCTTATCATAAAACGTCGTGTTTCTTCTCACTAATTGTTTGTGAACAAAGTATACATTATGGTATTGAAAGGTCGCAACGAGAATGTCTAATGTGTAATCAGAATGATATAGAGAATGAATATCACTTCATTTTGAAATGTCCATTGTAATTGCAATTAAGTTCAATATGCATGTATATATTATTGGCGCAAACCATCTGTGTTTAATAATTATGTAATATTGGAAAATATATTTAAAATGCATTATACCTACGTTCTCAACATATTTAATTGTCCATCCTCCATGTATGCACCACATGTTATTGATTTGTATATGAAATATATGCCTATGAGCTTAAATCTAATATTCTATACTATACTGTACGTATCAGTCAGAAAGGACGTACTTAGCAGTCCAGTGGGAACCATATCTGGAGTATGTGGGGGCACAATTTGTAGTGAGGAGGCCAACATCTCTAGTGTCGGTGAGACCAAAACAAACGTACATTTTCGTTCTCAAGTCGGTGGGGACCTGTACCCACCACGCACACACGCACGCACGCACACACACACACACACACACACACACACACACACACACACACACCGATTCTTACTGGCCTGCCTGGTTACATAAAATGCATTCGCGTAAAATATGATCTAATTGCTTGAGCAATAATACACAATATATTTAGTAAATTAAATTTACAACAAAATCTTACGAGTAGTATGTATGTTTGTTGGACAGCCTATAGTCCCGAGTGAGATAGCATGCAATAACTGTTCATTCCACGAGTGAGTTTGTAACGAAATGAAGTGACTTTGCATGATGTGATAAGCAAGTTTGATTGCGTCGTGTTTTACACCACCTCGGAGTACTATGTACCCAGGGCCGGATTTAGACCTTGGGTGGCCCGGGTCAGGGGCCCGGGGCACTTCAGGACGGGGGCCCCTCAACATAGAAATTAAATTACATGACAAATAAAAAAATTGAACTAATTTTATAATTATTACATTTCTTTATAAAGGAAGTCCTTAATCTGGGGGGGGCCCTCTGGCAGGGGGGCCCGGGGCAATTGCCTCCTTTGCCCCCTTATAAATCCGGCACTGTGTGTACCCTCCCAGATCCCTGCATTTGATTCTAGCGAAAAAGGTAAGCAATGTTGGACGCAAAATCTAGGAAATAATAGCATTGCAAGTTGATTGAATATATTTACAACTATTGGCAGTGTATTAGATAGTTTTGGGGTTTTATTTTATAAAACATTTTTTTTCATTACGTTTTTATTTTTGTTTTTGAAGAAACACACACATACACACACACACACACACACACACACACACACATGATCCGATCCTGAATTTTGTAAAATTAAATTTTTCATTAATATTTAGCAAGTGGTGACATTCTCCATAAATGGTTCAATACTTCTTTTTTTAAATTAAATTAAAATACTACTTATTTCACATTTGTGTCTTGGTTTTTGTTTACAGTAAGTTCACGAATAGATGTGAAAAAAGTTGACCAATCACAACTCTCTCTCTCTCTCTCTCTCTCTCTCTCTCTCTCTCTCTCTCTCTCTCTCTCTCTCTCTCTCTCTCTCTCTCTCTCTCTCTCTGCACTTTTGAGATGGTGTTTTAAAAATGCGGTTAAATATATTTATTTGCACTCTTTTATCAATGTCAAAACATACAAACAAAAGACAATACAATGTCGTATTTACAACAATAAAAAAATTGCCTACTATTAGTCTCTAAATTAAGAGATACTTTTTATGTTTATTTTATTATTTGAAAAAAAGAAAACGTTTTTCCCAAGTCCATTATTAGAACTGTTAAGTGTTGGTTCCGACAAAGATGTTAAAACAGATACAAAACAAAACCAGTTAGAACAATACAAGTAAAATAATGAAAGACACAAATTTAAAAAAATCTAAATACTAAATACATGTAATTAAATAAGATAAATAAATATGTATTAAAGATACTCCCGGTTAAAGCATTTACAGTCATAATTAATATTATACCTAAATGAATATCAACACATTATTTATTTATATTTTTTAATTAACTTGTCTGAAGCTGTTAGCAAATTTTGATTATATTAATAGGAAATGATCATATCAAAGTGAGTTTATTTTAAATCATGTGTTAAAGCATTCAACGTTTAAGTTAAAACTTAAAATTAGCATCCATAAAACCTTCGACAAAACTGTGTTAATACGAAAAAAAAAGCTGTTAACAATAAAAAGTGTTTTTCTTCTCTTTCTTTTTTTTTTCTTGCTCGGCTATTGCACCACATTGTGCAAGTGATTGGATAACTTCTAAAAGAAGATGCTTGGTGCTTTTGACGCAGCTGTGTTGATAATTTGTATTTTTGTTTGTGTGCAAAATACTGCATCAACATATTACATGACCGTCATGTCCTGTTGCCCTGACTCTCGCATTCGCCTGTTTCAAACCAAAATTATGTTCCTCTCACAACGTAACATTCTGGCAAAATATCAAGATCAAGGCCGAGAGAACCGTTTGTTTCCATCATACTCTAGGAAATTCAGTTTCGTCAGTTGTGTGAACATTTTTGTTGAAAATTGCCTTTAATACAAATGGAAATATACTTTTGTACATAATTCTTCATTTTATATATAAAAAAATATTTTATTTTTATATGATAATTAGTTTTCATTTAAAATCGCTCTTATATTGCATTTGCGTGTGCGTGTGTGTGTGCGTGTGTGTGTGTGTGTGTGTGTGTGTGTGTGTGTGTGTGTGTGTGTGTGTGTGTGTTCTACAGAATATGAAGCAATAATAAATATTTTGAATATCTGTATTTATATTAGTTGTATTTTGTATTGTTACTTCATATAAAGAATTTGTCATACCATGATTTTATATTATATAACTAACGTTAAAAAAATTCGACCAACTTGATGTTGTTTTTGTATGTGTGTGTGTGTGCGTATTTTTAATGAACAATTTATAACTGTAAAATTTAATTCAGTAAAGGTTTGAAACTGATATTTGAGAAAATTAAAATAAAATTTCGTTTTAGTTTGTTTTGTTTAACGACACCACTAGAGTACATTGATAAATTAATCATCCGCTATTGGATGTCAAACATTTTCTTAATGCAGCATGGAATATTTTTATATGCACTTTTCCCACAAATAGGAAAGCACATACCACCGCCTTTATCCAGTTGTGGTGCACTGGTTGGAACGAGAAAAAACTAATCAGCTGAATGGAATCGCCGAGGCTGTTCGACTCTTCGACGCAAGCACCTCAAGCAAGAACTGAATCGACTGAGTTAAATCCCGCCCTTCGTTTTAGTAACCAAACGTTTCTCATTTATTTTTTTCGACATTTTGAGTTACAATGTCGAAATTTTGTGCTTTTATGTAAATTATACTGCAATGTAATTTTGTCTGATGTAGTTACGTAGATATATTTTAAAACCTAATTTGTATCATATATCTATAAGAAAATCCTTCGCTAATAAATCTTCTTTTTTTTAATTATGAAAATGTAACTATCTCGTTCCAGCCAGTGTACCACGACTGGTATATCAAAGGCCGTGGTATGTGCTATTTTGTCTGTAGGATGGTGAATATAAAAGATTATTTGCTACTGTTTGACATCCAGTAGTAAATGATTAGTTAATCAATGTGCTCTAGTGGTGTCGTTAAATAATAAAAACTTTCACTTTAACTGCCTTGTCAGTAATAATAAAAACAAGTGCCAAACGTACACCATGCGGTGAATATGAACCGCTATGCGTTATAATAAGTGAATGAATATGGCGCATTTGATATCGCACTTAACACCACTATACTGTAGGTATGTGTTGCCTTGTCAAAACAAATAATAATAAAGTTTACGCGCTTTTCTGCTGATGTTAAGCAAGGCATTACTTGATGTATTTTTATTGTTTCACAATATAAAACACATCATGAGTCAGCTATTTTGCGGTAGCTTTAATCGACCCAGATGCTATTAGTGGCCATGCAATGCATGTGGTTGGGATGTGCTGAGTTAGCGTCCGATCTGGACAGACAGCCTATATAGGTTTGGTGTGTGACAGGAACAGGCTGTTTCACCCATAGCTGGATATACTACGAAAATAAATCAATATAAAATACATACAATATAAAGCCTCTACAAAGGGTCGTAAGGGATCAGAATAAATAATGAGCGCACAGTAATAAAAGGTCTTCTCCAGCAAGGTTTATCATTCTGTTTGGCCTTAATCCTACGGGACATTTACAAATTCAATAGCACCAACCCTCACCCGCTACATGCATCACGGGTGACTCTCCCTCACCCCCACTCCACCCCCCAACCTTTTCCTGTCCTGGACGGAGGAGCCGGCGAAAGTCAACGCCTGCGCCCGTGACAGTCGTGTGCTACAACAGCTTGTTCTGAATATGCACGTTAAAACCTATGACCTGACCTGACCTGACCTGACCTGACCTGACCTAAGGGTAGTCACGATTATGCTGTGTAAACGGTATCGTTTCCTTTAGACAATCTAGAAACGGTTACAAAAATGGTAAACGTTTAACCGAATGTATTGCATGTTATCGATGGCTGGCTATTAGTGGGGGTTTTTACTCAATTTTCGTAATAAAACATAAAAGTTCCTCTAAATTGCTAATAAATTGTTTTATTTTATCATGTCACTATTTATATTGGCAGATGATGATGACAGAATAAAGCAATGTGAAAAACTGGAGGCTAGTCACTTTTTCGTTGTAAAAAAGTACAACGCCCACGAGGCCAAACATCTGCATTATTAAATAAATATGTAATTTAAGTCTCATAAACCTGATACTAGAGATAGTATGGTATTCTAGCAGTCCGCATGAATTATGTTTCATGAATCTACAGCCGGTCGTACATTCTCCATTACGGAATTAACGTATGCTGTAATTAACATAAACCTAAAAATAGGGATTATTCCTAGTTGATATTAACTTACTCTCATAAAGTTTTGTATCTGTATTGATTCACTATTTTCGTTTATACCAGGACTTACATATAAACAATTATTACCCCCAGCAGGCACTCATAACGGGGAGAATAAAAATCATAATTTCTTACTGAGAAATTAACATGAATTGGTTTAATGTACACTACTATTGGACGATTTGACGCCAACAAACCAATCACCTTGTCGGTACTAAATATGACGTCGTCACAAGTTAGCAAAGTACACATAATGACGTCACGTAGTTTAAAGCGTTTGCGTTTACGTCTTTCTCGTTTCAGTGTTTAAACTTGTAATAAAATGGTAGTTTAATGCAATTCATTATAGATTTTTTTTACAGAATATATAGAACTTTGGGTTTTGAAAATTATCAGTGAACCGTGAATAAAATACAAAGTTAAAGCAATACCCAGAACAGTAAAATACGGTAGTTTACGTCGTTTCTATATACATGGACGTGTAGCTGATGTAGGTTAAAAAAAAAATAGCTGGGGTAATAAATAGAATAACAAACTCGGTACCAGTTATTATCAAATGTATGAAAATTATTTCACTCGGGACATAAATTTGACAATAACTGGTAACTCGTTTATTATACTTTATATAGGCACATTCAGCCAGCCCCACCCTTGTACGTACGGTCTTCTGTTTAGATGTAATTGTGTGAACATATATACTGGACATTTTATAATTACACAAAAGTAGATGTTTGTTTTCAGAAGCGATTGAAGCTTTTACGGTAATGTTTAAAACCTCTCCAACAAAACATAAACTGTTATTACTCATATAGTGTTAACACTAAGGATAAAACTGATCAACATATTTTTTCAAATAATTTTATGCATCAAATAGAAATTGTTTAAAAAAAAAAAAAACACGAAATAAATCCATAATTATGTCGCTTTAAGAAATAGATTTTTATAATGCAAGTGACAAATGTAATATGCTGCACGTATTTCTTTCTTCACTTTGTCTATTTTGATTCTATGCGAAAATGTATTTTTTTTGTCTGGATGATTTTTTTTAAAAAAAGGTCAGGAAAAACATAAACAAAATACCACTTGTAATTTAAATTCCATAGCTGAAAAAAAAAATGTTTTAATCATCATGGTTTGAAAACGCTTAACATTCAGACGAAATATTAATAATTTCAAAACTTTTCCACCAGTGAAAGAAATTAATAATTGTCTTTTCGTAATTTGAATAAATCTGTTATACTAAACACCACTGTATTAATGTGTGTGTGTGTGTGTGTGTGTGTGTGTGTGTGCATATGCGTGTGTGTGTTTATATGTGTGTGTGTGTGTGTGTGTGTGTGTGTGTGTGTGTATTTAGTTGCCTTGCAAACTAGATGGGTGAATGCGTCAATGTATTGATTTTGTAAACACTACTTTTTACAAATATCCTCTGGACTCTGTACTGAATAGAAGTACGATTTTAGTCGCACTCGTAGTTTTGTCGTTTAGATTTTCATTGAAGTAGAAATGCGATCTTTTAAAACCAACAGTACGTTCATCTTATTTATCTTTGGCTGTTGTTGTTATGCACTTCGTTTCCAAGGACAGCACATTATTACATTTCATTTCGTGGTGCACAATTTGAGATGGGAAATAAACCAATGAGTCTATTAAGCAGAAGAAGGTTTGTTTAACGGCACCACTAGAGCACATTGATTAATTAATCATCATCTATTCGATGTCAAATATTTCGTAATTCTGACTCGTAGTCATCAGAAGAAACCCGCTACTTCTTTTTCCTAATGCAGCAAGGGATCTATTATATGCACTTTCCCACAGACGGAAAGCACATAGTACGACCTTTGACCAGGTATGGTGCACTGCTTTAACAAGAAAAAAAATACCAGTCAGCTGAATGGATCCACGTAGGTGGTTCGATCCTGCGACGCAAGCACCTCAAGCGAGCACTAAACCGACTGAGCTAAATCCTGCACCATGGGTCCAAAGAAGTATCGATCCTATGACATAGCGCTTCTCAATCACAGAGCTATATCTCGCTCCACTCTTGGTTTGCGAGTCGACTGAGTTAAATATTTGTCTTAAATCTCATTAGTGCTTCATTTTCTTTTCGATGTATTGGTGTTGATTAAGCTGAATTTGTGTGTATGGTGAGAGTACAACCCATATATATATATATATATATATATATATATATATATATATATATATATATATATATATATATATATATATATATATATATATATATATATTATATTATATTATATTATATTATATTATATTATATTATAACTGGTTTTGTGTGCATGGTGAGAGTACAACCCCTATGCAAGATGTGTCTGTGTGCGTGCGTGTGTGTGCGCGCGCGCGTGCGTGCGTGTCTGTGCTAAGGCAAGCATGCATACTACAAGAACCCCGTTTTACTTAAAAGACGAATATGGCATTCCAGTGTATTATTTTTGTGTTTTTTTGTTTTCTGAGCGTTGTGTGTATTTAACAAATATTACAAACAACAACAACCATACACCAGTCTCTGTGGTACTATCGTAAACAGTTCTTAGCATCAGAATAATATTTGGTTCAGGACATAACCATTTTGAAATTGTCATGATGTTGAATATTGTTTAGTCTTTTGAATGAATGAGCTCAAATACTATTTACTTACTAGTATAGATAAGATTTGTAACGCAAATTTTCTGATATTAATTTCTTGTACTTTCTTGTCTTCTATAAAATAATTTCTTTTTTCCCCTTTTTTAATGGAATTTTCATCCGGCACATTCTCAACCCTCCAGCCCTAACAATATATAATTCCAAAAATTATGTAATACTTTTATTTGTCGAATTTTTTTTTCTCTGCTTGTGTTTGAGGAAGTGTTTTGTTATTGTTTTGTTGGGGGTTTTTGCGTGTTTTGTTTAGGTTTTTTTTTGTTTTTTGTTATTGTTGTTTTGGTTGGGTTATTTTTTGTTTTTTTATTTTGTTTTTTTTTGTTTTGGTTTTTTTTGGGTTTTTTGGATGTGTGGGGGGTTTTTTTTTGGGGGGGGGGGGGGGTTGTTGTTTTGGGGGTTTTTTGTTTGGTTTTTTGGGGGTGTATTGGTTTGTTGTTTTTGTTATTTTTGTTGTTTTTGTTAATGGTAGATGCACATGGCATTCAATCTAGAGGAGTTGGGTGTTGTAGAATTTTAATATTATTTTCTGTTAGCAAACTTTGTAACAACAGAATAATTTAGCAGACTTTTGTAAACGAAAACATCAAAATAAAGGCAGAAAGTTCACTAACTTTAGTTGTCAACTAACATTGTGCGTGTTTTAACTTTTACATTAATTAAATCTAAAGTTGTCCCGCATTTCTGAAATTGTTTATAACACTTCTATTAGACATTGGACTTACTTAGGCATTCAGTTATGTTATTGCTTTAAGCTACAAGCTTATGAGCACAGCATATATTTACACACGATGTAACAAGATAATTCGATTATCAAAATGTACGTCGATCAAATATATCGAACCTTCGTGAAAACGTAACAATCACAATTGTCGTTGTGAAAATGATAAGACAAGAAATAATAGTACATTTAACTGGCTTTTTGTAACTAGATGTTTTCTTGTAGGCATTAAATAACGTCAAACTTCAAAGCAAGGGTTATTCTATATTTTATAGCAATAGAGCAACAGCAATAACAACTGATTATTGGGTGATGCGTTGTCACTGAAGTTCAGTATATATGTGATATTATTTGATAATATTCAGTCATGTCCACGATTTCGGTACTTACTTTTAACCGAAGTGTTTTAAATTATTGAATAATAGTTTATTTTAGCTCATGATTATAATTATATTTAATAATTTGAAATTATAAAATATTGCAAAAATAAATATACATTTTTTTTTTAATGTAATCTCTGCAACATAAATAAATAATATTAAAAATAAACGGTTTTTGTTTTTATGGGGGTTTTGTGTGGGGGTTTTGGTGTTGTTTTGGGTGATTTTGTTTGGTGGATTTTTTGGGGGGTTGGGGGATTGGGGGATTTGGGGGGTTGACATGTCATAAAAATAATATGAATAAAAGGATTACATAAAATTAATAACAAAATAAAAATGCCGAAATAGATAGAGATAAATAACATTGAAAATAAAATAAATCTACAGTAGAATAAATTCATAAATAATTAAATAAATAAAACGAAATAAATAGATATAAATTATAATAAAATAAATAAAAAAGTAAATAAATTAATAAATATATAAATAAACAAACAAATAATAAAAATACACTCTATATGCAGGTACACTTCAAATCTTCAAATACACCAACAAGCAACACTTGTGTTTCTTTTCTCGCCTAAAAGAGAAAGCAATAAAGAAAACAATTGATGTTTAAATGTTATATATAACAATACTAAACATATTTACGTGAAGATTAGCAGTTAAAGTTTGTGCATGTGTGCGTGCGTGCATGCGTGCGTGCGTGCGTGTTTTGGTTTGTTTTGTTTTGTTTTGGTTTTGGTTTTGGTTTTGGTTTTGGTTTTGGTTTTGGTTTTGGTTTTGTTTTGTTTTGATTTACTTCGTTTTATTATAGCCATATATTATAACTAGATCTCTTCCAGTCAGTATTTTCACTTTCAATCGTTCAAGCATTAATTTGCAACAAGTAAAAATAAAACAGCATACAGTTAGAAACATTTTAATGTTCACTGTATTGGTAATTTTCTTCGTCTGCTGAGTTTACAATTATGACATGCATCACGCATGCGCTATAACCAATAAAATATCAAACACATACATACGCATGACGGACGAAATTGTTTCTTTCCTTTACCTAATTTCAATCTAAGCCAGACTGATAACTGAACGTGCGTGTTTTTTTCAAATTAACCGGTACATCCTTTGAAAGAGCATTACTATTTTATGAATATGTGTGTTACAATGATTAAAATGGTGCCACAAAACTAATCACGATGAAATGTATTGACATTCCCGTTTCGAATCGATCATGTTACTAAAATATGTATCATAATTATATGCGGTACGATGAATAAATTGATAGCACAAAATTGTCCGCCACGAAATAATCTCTGTATTCATAGTTCCGTTTTGAAGCGATCATTCTTCCTTCTTATTTTTAAAATACAATTGCTGTCACTTCGAATATATTAAACATTCAGATTTTTGAATGTGTAAAACTTAATAAAATGTTATTCCAAAAATGCACATTAGTGAAGACGAGGTATTCTCTATAGTTACACAGTTCAAATTTAGCCTACCTTGCACTATACTTAATAATTAACTTAATAAAAAAAAAAATTGTTATTATTATTATTATTATTATTATTATTATTATTATTATTATTATTATTATTATTATTATTATTATTATTATTATTATTATTATTATGTTAAAATGAATTACTCAAATATATCAGTTTGTAGAATGTTTAATTTTGTATTTATTGACATTCCAAATTTGAACAAATCTCGTAATTGTTCCTGCATTCTTAAATATTAAATAAATTATTGTTCATCCTATCGGTGAGTACATAATACATGCATTAAAATTTACACGTGCGTTGAAACAGTAATATATTACTCATATAAATTAGTGTCTCTAAATCGACAGAATATCCTACCCTAGTTTAGCTTAAGTTACAACTATTCCAGTAGCTTAATTCTATACAGTTAATGTATTTCACCTTTTGAATGAGCAGTTTAATATGACGCATTAAACTACGATTATATGTGCGTTAAATAAGTAAATTGGTTCTGATTTACAAAAACGAGATGTCATGTCTAACAACAGACTTGGTATGTGAGTCACCTTGCTTTCTTTAAATACTATTAATTTACGTATAAAAAGTATTCCACATATACCTAATCACGATACAATTCTCTCTGTATTGCCAGAGAGACGAATAGAGCTGGTTTTGTAATTGTTTCTGCAATACTTTAAAACATTAATTAAGTCCGTTATTCTTTGAAGAAGTGTTGTGCATTAAAGTATATGTATGTTAAACTTATTAATATGACACCCACACGCTTGAGCAAGACGAATGAATTATCCTGTCTTGAAGGAAGCCGATTTCGCGACAGTTCCTGCTTCTTTTAGAATTAAATTCTGTTATGCTTGGAATGGGTAATTAATATTATGCATTGAAATTGACGCATTCTTTAAAAATAAAATGTTACCACTATACTTAAACGCGGCGATATGATCTCAATACTAGCAGTTTGAACTTACTTAGTAATTACTCTTTCATCCTTCAGAATGAGTCAATCCCCTAATATTTTATTTAGCAATTAATATATGCATTAGAAATGCCCATTAATGTTCAATCACATTTACTGATATAGATAAGCGCGATAAAACATCCTTATATATATTGATAGCTTTAGCCTACCTCGTAACTGTTCTCGCAGTCCTTTAAAATGAGTAAATTGCTTAGCCCCTTTGAATGAGTAGATTGCTCAACCCTAGAATGGGCAGACCGCGAGGAATCGGAGAATGACATAATGATGACGAGTCTAAAACAAAGCGTAACTATGGCGAAACACCTGGCCTGTATGTTCGGCTTCTAAATGCTCTATGCAAACTAAAAATCCATCTTCGCTGTCTAAACGTTGTTTTCGTTCGGAAGTGTTTGTGTGTTCGTACAGTGGTGTCAAAAACTAGAGCTTTGCGCGGATCTGTGGTGACGGGAGGAATAATACTGTATCTGACTTTGCTGGCTGGATCCACCTGGGGGATCCGTACTTGATCAACAGACGAAAGAAACATTTGCGACAAATTTGAGGAATTAGCACGACTATCGGATTTTCATTTTCTTGTTTGCCGTCATATCAGCTCAGTGGACCGTCGGAGTGAACGAAAGAGTCAGAATTACAAGGTCGTACCTGAGAAAGAAAGAAAGAAATTCTTTATTTAACGACAACTCGACACATTTTAATTACCGTTATACAGCGTCGGACATACGGGTAATGACCACACAGATAAGAAGAGAAGAGACCCGTTGCCGCCTCTGCATGGTCTTCTCTTTTCGTCTAACAGCAAGGGTTATTTTATTAGCACCATCCCACAGACACAATAGTGCAGCCTCCCGCAGCCTTTGTTACACTAGTTTTTGAGTAGTGGTTGAAACAAGAAATAGCCCAATGGGCCTACCGACTGGGATCAATCCTAGGGCGATCGCGCATCAGACGAATACTTTACCACTGTGCAACATCCACGTTTAAACTAATTTGGGATGGGTAAGCTCGAGTGTTCTCCAGCCCTATCGTGTTTATACGTGAGGATCCTTACAAACCAAATATGGCTAAAGAACACACGAGCTGCTGGGGGGGGGGGGGGGGGGGGGGGGGCAGTAAATATGAAAAAGACATTAATAATATCATACGCTTTTCTCAAGCAAGACAAACGTGGAAATATTAAACTAAAAATGACCCCTTTCATATTTTCTAGGGAACAAGCTGTCCCCTTGGATCCTCGTTAGGTACTGTTCTGAAATGCCATCTCATACATCCCTGTCTTACAATCCAGTTATCAGTCAAACCTGTCTTGATTGAATGAAACATATTTTATTGCATATAATATCCAACTTACGAGGCCCTCTCCTAATAACATACAATAATGACAACATGACAATAACGGCGACTACAACTATTACAAGAATATACAAGAAATTAAATATCCAAAGAGAAGTATATACATGAGAGATAAACAAAACACAGAAAAAAATGCCATCTCAGACATCCGGGTCTTACAATCCAGTTATCAGTCAAACCTGTGTTAAGTAGACACTGGCGGGTGATAGAGAGTTCGGGCGAGTGTAACGGCATCTCCCAAGGGTTTACTATACCAGCATTTAATAAGAGAACACAAATTATAAACATATTTAGCTAAACCAACAGACTCTCGTAACTAAAAAGAAATAACAAAAAATAGAATCTGTGCACACAAATTAAATATTGAAACTGGCAAGTATATGAACATAGAGAGATCTCCAAGAACATGTAATGTATGTAATTCTGATGAAATAGAAGATGAATTTTATTTCATTCTACAGTGCCCACAATATGAAACTTTAAGACACAAGTTAATTAAACAATACTATTTTAAACATCCTAGTGTCTTCAAATTAATACAGCTTTTAACTACTGAAAATAATTAGATAAATAACGTTGAAAAATACTTATTGCAGGCGAATCGGAGTAGAGACCAGTTCTTACAAACACTATAACTACTTATACATGGTTATTTATATATTATTATAAATACACATATGCCTCTTTATTATCAATAGTAGTTAACAATACCGTATTGCTTTCCTATAATACATGCGATTTTAATTATAGCTTAACAATATACACTGCACTATTGTATATACATGTATATATTAATTTATATGTTCAATACTGTTTTTATGCCATTGCGCTGTAAAGCTTAACGCAATAAATAACTTGACCTTGAACTAGATAATTGTCTTTCAAAGATCTGATAGTTATGACAACATGGGGAGATTCAGAACTGTGGTAACTACGATTAGGTGAGAAGTTAAAACGAACGTAATAGTGTGAGGGACGCGTTCAAACAAACCCTTACAACACACTCCTATTCGTCCAACACTCTACAACCCAAAATCTTCTAATTTTGTTTGCAGGCCCCGTGCTTATAATAACATTTTAGTCAATAATTGCAAAATGCGAGACTTTAACTCCATAGCAAGGCCTTACAAGCTGTATGCGTGTGACGTCATTAGAGATTTGAGATTTGCTTATATTCGTGATCGTGTTATGATTTGGCACCCATCTAGACAATTCACTAGAATTTATTTCTGAAAGGTACTTACAAAAATTATCAAAATTCTGGGGTGGGCCCTAGAGTAGCATCAAGACAATGCTTTGAATAGACAGTAGGATAACCAAGGGCGCATATCTGATGTACAAAAAGTAATATTCTGAACCAGAAGCTACAAAGTTCAACAAGGGGTGTCATATATACTAGTTATTAAGACAAAAGTGTATGTTTATTAAAGGTGGCAACTAAAGTTAGGCTGTTAAAACGGGAAAGAAACCAGCACACCTTAGAAGAGCTCCCTAACCTCTAACCTAACCTCTTACTGCTGATTCGAATAATGGAATCTGGCGGGGAACGCGAAGAGTGGGAAAGGGAAAACAAGGGAAGCTACTCAAATAGAAGCAAACCTGCAAAGGGAAGCTAAACGAAGGAAAGGGAAGGAAAAGGAAAGGAAAGTGAGAGGATGTGGAAGACAGCGAAAGGGAAGGAAAGATGAGGAAACGAAATGCGACGAAGACGCGAAGAGGAGAGAAAGAAGCGTGCTTCAAATCATTTCATGTCAACTGGGTCTCCACTTCTTGGTACAGATAACCCAGATTGTTGAGGAGAGCGAGCGGATGCAAAGAGTATTACTGACACCATTGTACTTTATTACACCATATTAAAGGGACATACCCTAGTTTTTAGACACTGAGGCATATTTGTCACCTGATCTCTAGTTTCAACCCGTAAAAATGGGCACTAAGTTTGGTTTGGTTAATTTTTAAACCTGTAACAAATTTGGATACAACAAGAGTCTGTGACGTTGAAATATCCTTTAAAATAGACTAAAACGCGACTCCATAAACGCTACTTCTCAGACGCAGTTGCGTTTTTGTAAAAATATCAAAAAGTCTTTTGCGGAAGTTAAAACTAACACCAGGATGACAAGAAACACTTGTAATGTTAATGATTTCAGTGATTACAAACACTTCTGTAATAGTGAAAACTATATCGCTGTAGTGTTTACAGCGAAATACTAGGGTCTTATCCCTTTAATTTAATGTTAAAAAAAATAAAAAATAGTAAAAAAATTATTCTATTTTATAAAATAAACATGTTTTACAAAAACATATTGTCTTGCGTTTAGGGCGGAAAATGTATACCCTCAAGATTTAGCTCAGTCGGTTTTTGAATGCTTGCTGGAGGTGCTTGCGTCGCAGGATCGAACCACCTCGAAAAAGTGGATCCATTCAACTGATTGGTCAAAGGACGTTTATGTGATTTCCTGTCTGTGGGAAAGTGTATATAAAAGATCATTTATTGCATACGAAAAATGTAGCGGGTTTCCTCTGATGACTACGAGTCAGAAATACCAAATATTTAACATCCAATAGCCCATGATTAATTAATCAATGTGCTCTAGTGGTGTCGTTAAACAAAACAAACTCTCTTTTTTTTGTTCATTAATAAAAAAATTTTAAATAACTGACACAATTGCGGAACAGGCAGAAAATAAAACAACATAATTATCAAGCAACATATATATAATTTATAAAAATGTAATGTGTGTATTGTGATAATTATGTTTTTTTATGCCAATGTACAGATGTGACACCTTAAAATTTCAGTACACATGTACTAATTTTAAATTTAAAGCAAATGTCACCATGTAATTTTCAAATAGATGTTGTGTCGTTTCTGTATTGTGATACAAATGTGACAAGCCATTAGTTCCACGAACAGCTACTTCCATGTTGCTGTAGATGTGTCGCTCTTCGTGTCGCTCACAGACACGGCGTGTCTTGCGGCGGTAGTCTGTGCTTACCAGTTTCCGTCCACTACCTCTTTCCGTTTGTTCTTTAGTATACGTTCGTGACAAACCGTTCTCGGAGACTAACGGAACCTAGCTTCGCCGACTGACCATACAATTGGTGTAAACATCGCCATTCATCTAAAATAGACAGTTCATTCACAAAAAGCGCTTTTCGGGATTTACTAACTTTTATCTTGTCTCCAAACGTATCTGCATGCAGCAAGACCAAAACGAACGTGCTTCGATATCGATATTTTGTTTCACTATAACTAAAATTCAACTGTTTTGTTTTTGGTTGTTAATCGCCTACAGCTATGGTAAATTTAGATTGTTTACTTGTGTCCATTCATGTTTTCGTAGAGAAGATGAATATTCTGAGGTTTGAGTTTGCCGTTCATTTTGTCCTTTAGGGTGTGTCTTGGAATCGATCTAGAGGCAGACAATAAACGAAAAAGTAGTTTTATTTTAGAAATGCCCAAAATGGAGTTAGTTTTCTAAATATTAAAGAAGGAAGGAAATGTTTTATTTAACGACGCACTCAACACATTGTGTTATTGACGTTATATGGCGTCGGACATATGGTTAAGGACCACACAGATATGAGAGAGGAAACCCGCTGTCGCCACTTCATGGGCTACTCTTTTCGATTAGCAGCAAGGGATCTTTTATATACACCTCCCACAGACAGGATAGTACATACCACGGCCTTTGTTACGCGAATCTAAATATTACAGTAGCGATGTTCTGATGATGATAGATTTTAAAAGCTCACATTCGACTGTCGCTGAAACTGTTAATAGTAATATTTCATTTCATCTTATTTTCATGCTTTTATCCAATTAAGGTTCAAGCACGCTGTCCTGGACACACACACCTCAGTTATCTGGACTGTCTGTCCAGGACAGTTGGTTAGTGGTTAGTGGTTAGTGAGAGAAAAGAGGATGTAATGGTCTTACACCTACCCATTGAGTCGTTAAAACTCGCATTGGGTGAGAACCGGTACCGGGCTGCGACCCCAGAACATACCAGCCTTACGTCCGATGGCTTAACCACGAATGGAATTAATGAAAATGTGCGGAGGTTTGGTTTGTACCTACGTGTACATAATAACACAGATAACGAATAGGTATTAAAGGTGAAATCAGAGAAATAGGAAGAAAGGAATTTTTTTTTTTAACGACGCACTCAACACATTTTATTGACGTTATATGGCGTCAGACATATGGTTACGGACCACACAGATATTGAGGGAGGTAACCCGCTGTCGTCATTGCATGGGCTACTCTTTTCTATTAGCAGCAAGGGATCTTTTATATACATTGTCCCTCATAATCTGAAGATGAAGTTGAAAGGCTAATTAATATATCACCAGCCTCTCCAATTGCTGGCATCTTTCGATTACATCAATGATATAAGTAATAATTTATTGGCCGTAAACATACAGTTCATAGTCACACACATACATTATTCATAATAAAAATATATATCTCATAATTATACATACGCATAATACATTATCCATAGTTTATTACATAATTATACATACACATAATACAGTAACCACAATCTAATATTTATCACATAATAATTCATTGCAATACATTGTGGAGAGTGATACGTAGATCTGTTATAAATATAAATTATCTTTTCTCTGAGTTGTTGCTGCTAATAAATGTTGTTAACTGCTTTACGTTATTAATGTACAGTAATTGTGTTAGTTTAAATGAAGATGGTCGAGTACAATAATCATTATATAATAATATGGTTTAATATATGTGCCTCTCAGAGTACTATAAAATGGACAAACTAATATGAAGTGGAACTCATCTTCAACTGCCTGCATGTTGTACAAATTACAGAGACTTTGTGATCTTTCAGTATTATTATATCTGCCCGTTTCTATAGCAAGGTTGTGTGTAGATAGTCTATATTTACATAATATGTGTTTATACTTCGAAGTAATAGATTTTTGTAAATAATACTGCAAACATAAATTATTAACAAGATATTTGTATATAAAATATGTTGAGGATGTGTAAAGAAGAGCATACATGGATTGGACGAATTGGTCTTTCATTTTGTTTAATTTCAATTAAAAATATAACACTGTTATGAACTTTCTGGTGGTACCAAATATTAGCATATCCAAGACTACAGAGCACATCACGTACCTGACTCAGGCAATTCACCTTGCTTGGTTTTCTTAAACAATTATCATAGCACTGATGTAAAATACCAGGGCTTCTAGATTATGGTTGCCCCACTCCCATCGCTAGTGATATTCAATGTTGGGCTAGTAAATGAATGAATGAATGAATGTTTAACGACACCCCAGCACGAAAAATACATCGGCTATTGGGTGTCAAACTATGGTAATGCAAACAAATAAAGTGATGATCAACATCAATATAAGAATTCAAGATTTAAATAAAAACAGTGTAAAGAAGTGTGCAAAAATACAAATATCACAGATAGATACTGAATTTTACTCAAAATTTCAATTTTGTGCTGTATTGGCCATTTTCAAAGAGAATGTTACACCCCTGCACCACGGTGAGGTTACAGCACGCGCATGGGGGGGGGGGGGGGGGGGGGGGGGCTAGTAAATAACTTCTATTACCATGCCCTACGGCTAGTGAAAAATATTTGTCAAATATAGCAGTTAAGTCTATTTTGTAAATATGAATATCTTTCCGTTACCCCAAAACCCCAATGTTAGTGTTTTAAAGCTTTATCTCCCTCTTTATATCTGATTATTACAATTTTAGTAAAATTGTATTACCTTAAAGTAGAGTAGGGCTTGTGAATTTTTAATCGTGGCTAGTAATTTTTTAAATCACTGATTACATGGCTAGTGGATTTTATAAAATTTCTAGAAACTCTGAAAATACAGTTATCCGTTTCCAACAATTTCAACCAATATTTAATAATACGTATATTTCTATTTCTGTATAGTGGTGATCTTCCTAATTCACAGTATATCATCATATTAGTCGTAAACTTTTCACACCTAATATTCTTTTACGCCCTTGCATATGTACAGTTTCCACATTATTAGCTTTGTTGAATCCCCACACTTCACAACTGTAACTTAAAATACTACATATATATATATATATGTGTCAAACAATGATAATAATGTATCTGTATTGAAAAATATAATTAGTCGTTTCATTCCATAAAGCAGCCATAGCTCTCTCTTTTTTTACCTTGATTCGCTATTACCTTTTGTGCAACATTGAATTTACCGTTATAATAAAACAATCATCTAAATAGCTAAAACAATCAATAACTTCAAAATTCTTACCATTATAAAACCATATATAAAAACAATCTTTTAGATTTAATTTTATGATTTTAAAACACAATTTCTTTAGTCACATGTTAACTTACATATTGGTATTGGTAAAGTATAAACGTTACCAAAAGAAGCTCAAAACACTGATCAGTGACACAGGAATTAACTTAAATGTTTTAGCGAAGCGCGTCCGGGTGTTTGTATGTAGCGGTCTTGTTTTCGTCACATTTAGCTATAGTTTACTTGTGAACATTTCAAATATGGATAGTTTCCCCGCATCTAGTAACAAAATGGCCATTTTGCATGATGATTTTGGACTATTTTAAAGGGACATTCCTGAGTTTGCTGCAATTGTTAGGATGTTATCGTCTAACAGAGACTTTTTAACGATTGTAATTACATATCAAATATATATTTCTGCATAAAATATTAGTGGCTGTATATTAAGCGTGTTTCTGCTCGTTCTAATATTTGTACTAGGTTAAATTTCATTTCATATCTTAAAATATTTTTTTTCGTACGTACGAAATTATTTGAAGACAAAATCCAGTTTGGGCTTCTTACAAATATTAAAACGATCAGAAATACATTGATTATAGAGACACTGATATTCTAAACCAGAAAATATATTTAATATGTAAGTTTAATCGTAGAAATATTTTATTAGTCGGAAACATCTTACAATGCAGCAAACTCAGGAATGTCCCTTTAAGGTGTTTTTTCTTCTTCTTTTAATTCCTTTGTTAATCTCACAAACTACATATGCTATACTTTTAATAGTTTTGTTGCCGTTTAATGTAGATATTTTATTTACTTACAATAAATTCGAAGATATCTAAAAGGATTTTGTAGAGCTGTTCATGGGGGAGGGGGTCGAAAACATGTTATTCAGGGAAATTTTGAAACATTGATGGCCTGAAACGTTTCCTCGTGTGTGTGTGTGTGTGTGTGTGTGTGTGTGTGTGCGTGCGTGTGTTCGTGTGCGTGCGTGTGTGTGTGTGTGTGTTCGTGTGTATGCGTGTGTGCGCGTGTGTGTGTGTTATCAACATTTTATCTTTAAAATTCCATAAACTGCTATCCTTTTTTTCTTAGTTCACAGAAAGTGAAATAAAACCAAATGTCGCGTATAGTTTTGATTTTTACTTGAACTAAACGTTCAACGTGGTGGTTAGAACGAACAAACTTGTGGCTGCAAACTCAAGAATATGCATGTAATTACTTTTGAACTGACCTATACATTATGTTTTATTTCATCGTAAATAGTTTTCACAGACTGGGGATGGGGTGGGGGTGCTTGTGGCTCTTCAAGCCGCTAAACCCCCCTGTATCTGTTGCTGATAAATACGTACCAAAACCAAAGTACGCCAAAATATTGAATATGTACGTATCAAAAACAAAGTACGTCAAACTTAGTATAACTACGTACCAAAAACAAAGTACGCCAAAATATTGAATATGTACGTATCAGAAACAAATTACAACAAACATTTTATAACTACGTACCAAAACCAAAGTACGCCAAAACGTATCGACAAGAAAGTATGCCAATGCACTAGATACGTACGTATTATAACATGTTTTGAATATCATTTACTTGTTATTTGGGATCTATTTTAATTTACAGTTGTTATTAGAATTGTACAATAGCAAAGCTGATAAATAAATGTTTAAAATGTAGAAAACGACCTAACTCACATAAAATCATTGTGTCTACATAGTATATATAATAAAAGTATTTCATTATAAATCGCTATAATAGTTATACACTTTATTATAATTATACAACCGTCTGCTGTTTGCAACTGGATTTTGAAATATGATAACTTAATGCTATGAGTATCACAAAACGTTTTGGATTTATCAATTTAATTTTTTTTTTTTTTTTTATTAAAAACAACAAAAACAAAAACAAAACACAAAATTAAAAAATAAGCATCATATGGTATTAATAGTTTACATACAGAAATCAAGCCTTTAATTAATAAATACGAAAATAAATAACTGATCGAAAGCAAATATATCATAGAAGATATAAAAAGTATATAAACAATCTCCTCTTCTTTTTTACTTCATCGTATAAATATTTTATTATTTTACATACATTTTATGAAATTAACAGGCTTGTCACTGATGTTTTTAAAGATTGTAGTTAAGATACACAAACAAATTGCAGCTTCAAAAATATTTCATATCTTTATTTCGATGTTGTCGATGTTGAATGTAACTTTATCCTCCTACTTCATCAATTGAACTTACCATCGTCAGTCTCCTTTAAAATAAGTACGAACTGTATTTAATACGAAATACCCAATGACGGAAGCGACAACGAATCCGAACAAGATGTATCTGTTCCGGGAAACGATCTCAGCTATCCTGACGTGTTGAACATGCTTCAGATTTTAAAGGACTTTGCAATACAGAAAGATGAACGTTTCCTATTGCATGTACAGGAATTAGAAAGTTTAACGCAGGCAACCATTGTTAAACCCAGATGTGAAAGACAACAGACATCGATGGATACGTTTCTCAACGTAGGCTGATTTATCGATTGATTGACAATTTGTGGACTTTTTAATGTATTTTTGTTTCAATATTACTCCCATGGATGTTTTTATTTTTGTAAATGCTCATAAATGCACAATTTTTCAACATATTCTTGTCGTTCTTGTTTTAAAACACTTTAACACTTTCCCTATTTTATGGAGAACGGAAGGTATTTCCGTCCAGGCAGACCCCTGAAAACCGGACACCTCTTAAACCGGACATTTTACTTGGTCCCAAGGATGTCCGGTATTGAGGGGTTTCACTGTACCACTTATTTGTTGTTGGGGTGTGTGTTTTATATTGTGTTTTCAGTAGGATTTTTATTCGGGCAAAAGCCTGCCTTCTCCCCTACAAAAATGCCTATGCGTGCGGGCTCCCATTTTTGTATGGGGGTAGGGGACAGACTGACTTTTGCCCAAATTAAACGAAAATACCCGGAACTGAATTAGCATTACTACCAAACAGCTATATACGGTTGTAAACGAATCACTACGCATTTTACATGGATTACAATTAATTTTGAGGGTAGAATGATGGAAATACATGGTAACAAGGTCTCAGGTTAGTACATGCCAGAATATTTGTGTCATTTCTGCCCCAATTGGAAATTTTGATCCAGCACTGGGGGGGGGGGGGGGAGGTGCCCCTCCTGCCCCCTGTCTCGTACGCTAATGCAGTTTTATAGCACCTTTGCTACAAGGCAGTGATTTAACAAATCCCGACCCTAACAGTATTAAATTGTGAGTTGAAACGAACCAAAAAAAACCCCAAAACATACAAACATACTCTCTACCCCCACAACAACAACAACAACAACAACAAAAAAAAAAAAAACGAACTCAAAAAAGAAATCAAAAAAAAAAAAACCCACATTTAACAAAAAAACTAAACAATTGTAGCACACACACACACACACACACAAACACACACACACACACACACACACACATACACACACACACACACATACACACAAACACAAACACATACACATACATACATACATACATACATACATACACACACACACACACACACACATACACACACACACACACATACACGCACACACACACCCACACACATACATACACACACAAACACATACATACATACATACATACATACATACACACACACACACACACACACACACATACACACACACAAATCGCTTTCTCTTAACTTTAAAGGAAATCCATTCTGAAGCACATTTTCTTATTTTTCAATATATTTTACAACATGACTCAACCTCCATCATATTTAAACTACGTTCGCTACAGTCTAGACCACCACCCCCTCCCCAGCTAAAATTCCTGCACACGCGCCTGATTTTATATAAATAAAGTATACGAATCTATTTCTTTATTGTGCTTGAATATCCGGTTTTAAGTTTCACCAAGAAGTCACCATCTGAAGACAGTAATCAAATTTAATTACATAATAAACAAGGCGTTCCTTGTGCTGTCCTGTTCTAGTATCCAAACAAATCAAAGGTTTATATCAATTTTATTTATTACGTTGTGTTGTGAGGCGCTTTATTTATGAGATATAAACTGTTTCCGAAAGTTGCCGATATCCTTGAACTGAATCTCTTAATCACGCCGGCGCGTATATACGTTCTCTTGTAGGTAACAAATGTTGTATCGTTGTGCTAAAATACTAACGAGTAATCTAAATATTCGTGTCAGTTCAAATACTTGTAGATCATGAAATGCAATGAATTTCATTCATTTATTCATTCATTCATTCATTCATTCATTCATTCATTCATTCATTCATTTAATTATTCGTTCATATATTCGTTCATTTATTCGGTCATTCGTTCATTCATTTAAAATTGAGAGAGAGAGAGAGAGAGAGAGAGAGAGAGAGAGAGAGAGAGAGAGAGAGAGAGAGAGAGAGAGAGAGATACAGACAGACAGACAGATAGACAGAGAGATTGGTTGGTTGGTTGGTTGGTTGGTTGGTTGGTTGTAGTAGTCATGTTACACCTCCGCTCTGGACTGTCAGAACTCACGCTGGGTGATAACCGGTACTGGGATGCGAACTCAGTACTTACCAACCTCAATTCCTATGGCTATTCTCAACACCATCGAGGCCGATAACGTAAGGAAATGAAGCCTCACAAATTTACACGACAAGGCTTAATCAGGCACGGTCCATAACTGGTTCAACAAAGGCCATGGTTTGAGCTATCCTGTCTGTGGGAAGCGCAAATAAAAAATTCCTTGCTGCTAATCGGAAGAGTAGCCCATGTAGTGGCGACAGCGGGTTTCCTCTCAAAATCTGTGTGGTCCTTAACCATATGTCTGACGCCATATAACCGTAAATAAAATGTGTTGAGTGCGTCGTTAAATAAAACATTTTCTTTCTTTCTAATCAGGCACGGATGGGTAAGCCAGAGGAAGAGGGATAGCTTGTGGTAGTGGGGGGGGGGGGATAAAATAGACTGGCGGGAGTCACTTTTATATTAAATTTGTCTCTGTCTTTTCCTCTCCCCACTGACACCAACCATGTTATCATAATGTGATCAGAACGTACAGACGGCCTTATAGACAAGCACGTTCCGTCGACTTAATACAATGTCAGCTTGCTTTCCATACGTATGATCCGACCACCCGTGTTTTATAGCGCGGGTTATCGGCCATATCGAAATACCCTGTGTGTCGCTGAGCCGGCCCGTCATCGGCCCAGACTTAACCACCAATGCAAAATGATTGGGTTTTATAGTTTACTTTTATCTCGTATAGTGTTGCTTAAAGAGATGGTATCTGCTGTCGTCGCGAGAGACTGCTGTCTCGATTGGAAGTCGGGTGGGTGGAAGCGCAATATTGAGACCTTAGACAAAATAGAGCTTGATAGGACAGGGTTTTTGGGCTGGGTGGTTTTTGTTCTGCTTTTGTTTCTCCTCCGCGCAGCGCTCCGTTTCGTATAATTTGTCAGCACCTAACACGTCCTAAATAACAACATCCTTGTGGACTCGTCACTGATTATTTGACCCGCTGCGAGTAATGGGTGACTCGGCTAGTATAGGGCGAAAAGCTGTCCACCAACAGAAACCAACCTAGTACATTGTGTGTGTGTCTGTGTGTGTGTGTGTGTCTGTGTGTGTATGTGTGTGCCTGTGTGTGTATGTGCGTGTGTGTGTGTGTGTGTGTGCGTGTGTATGTGTGTGTGCGTGCGTGCGTGCGTGCGTGCATGTTTGTGTGTGAGTGTGTGTGTTTGTGTGCGTGTGTGTGTATGTGTGTGTGTGTGTGTCTGTGTGTGTGTGTGTTTCTGTGCGTGTGTGTGTGTGTGTGTGTGCGCGCGCGTGTCTGTGTATGTGTGTGTGTCTGTGTGTCTGTGTGTGTGTGTCTGTGTGTGTATGTGTGTGTGTGTGTGTATGTGTGTATGTGCGTGGGTGTATGTGCGTGGGTGTGTGTGGGTGTGCGTGCGTGTGCGTGCGTGCGTACGTGCGTGTTTGTGTGTGTGTGTGTTTGTGTGTTTATGTATGTGTGTGTGTATGTGTGTGTCTGTGTGTGTGTGTCTGTGTGTGTGTGTATGTGTGTGTGTGTGTGTATGTGTGTGTGTGTTTCTCTATGTGTGTGTGTGTGTGTGTATGTGTATGTGCGTGTCCGTGTATGTGTGTGTGTGTCTGTGTGTCTGTGTGTGTATGTATGTGTGTGTCTGTGTGTGTGCGTGTGCGCGCGTGCGTGCGTGCGTGCGTGCGTGCCTGTGTGCTTGTGTGTGTGTATGTGTGTCTGTGTGTCTGTGTGTGCGTGTGTGTGTGTGTGCGTGTGTATAATGAAACCTCTGAAGACCGGACCCTCTGAAAACCGAAATCGGACGTCTTTAAGGGCATGTACGTAATTCAACCTCTCTAAACCAGATCCTCTTAATACCGGACATTTTTTATAGGTCTCAAGGGTGTCCTGTTTTATAGGGGTTTCACAATGTATACAATATATGCATATAGTGTACAAGGTGTATATGTTTTACGTTAATGAAAGAAAAATCAGATAGTTTTAAGAAATTATTTTTGGTAATTTTTAAACATTATGAGACAATTTGCACAATTATGTTGACGTCATCATCTTTGTTAAATTTCAGCTATTTATAAAGTTTGCTATTGGTTTGAGACTATATTTTTTTTGGTGCACTGGATTTTGTTTCCCGCGAGTATATAAAAAAAAACCCATGAAGTGTATACCGACAGGATTTGAATCTAGCCCATAACTCTCAAAAGGTAGCCATAGGTCTTTCTCCCGATAAAATCTTTGTTAATTTGCTCACCATCTTCGAGAGAAAAATATTAAATAATAGAAGCCTTGAAATGCATGACAATAATCTTTGTTAATTTGCTCACCAGTAATACACATAAACAATATACTAAGTGTGTAATAGAAGCCGTGATAAAAATGGTATCTGTCTATAACCACAATGTAAAAATTATCAACATTTTGTCAGCTAAATGTTAACATCTTCAAGAGAAACATATTCATTAATATAACCCTTGACATGCATCGCGTTTATGAATCTTTCCATTAGCATATTTAATACCGTATCTCTGCACAAAACTGATTGTAAAGAAAGTTATGATACTGCCATAGGGTGTGCAACCATGACTGTCTTTCGGGTGTTTGTCTACAGACGAGAGTATCTTGCCCGCTAATTATGGTACCAAAACCGAATGTAGGATTGCTATAATTTAAAGCGTGTACAGGTAGGGTTTTTAATGTGTGTTTTGTTTTGGGGTTGTTGTTGTTGTTGTTGTTTGTTTTTTGTTGTTTTTTTGTTGTTTTTTTTTTTTTTTTTTTTTTTTTTTTTTTTGGGGGGGGTGTTGTGGGGGTTAACAGCTTCCGTGAAAAAAAGACCCGTCCGAATACGCACACGGATTACATAGAATAATATTTTAAGAGAGGAACTGTGCACATTATACTGAAATATTACTCGTTAAGGGCTTGTTCACACTGGATGCGGCACGTGCGTGCGGTCCGCTTCTTGCGTCATTTGCGGCTGCCGCATACGTTCGCAGCATTCACACCAGCTGAGTTCCGATAACTGTAATGCATTTTTATATTAAACATATTAAGTCTAGAGCTGTGCTTTGAACATATTTATAAGAATTATGTATTAGTCATTTATTTCCTCTTTTGATTTTCCTTCTTTGTACTTACCCTATGCCGCGCGTTTCGTAAGGAACCTTTTGCGCTCAGGTCGAGTCGACTACCTACATACATCGTGCCAAATACTGCGTACAAAGATGAATTTCATAAATACAACCGCAATGGAGATCGCCATATTTGTTACTTTACACAGAAATGGCTATTTAAACGGCAGTCGTATATATAGCCTCGGCTATTGGGGACTGCCTATCTACACAGCGAAATATAGTTTATATTATGGAAAGGCCAGCGTAAGGCCACCACAACCCATCTAAAATACCTCGCCGTATCACGGGTTACTCCTAGTCATAATATATTAACTGTATCAAAATATAAAGTGTGTGCTAACCAGTATTTTCATTAATTGATAATATGGCTTTGCGACTAACGGTTTTGTTTCATATGTTTATTTTAAAGGGACAAATGTCATAGTTGCTCTTGGCTATTTTTGTTAAATAAAATTAAACGACATTCACTCAATATATCAAACACAAGCGGTCGGTTATTTTACTACCGATGGCCCTTGAATTTTGTAAAAAAATAAAATAAAATAAAAAAATAAACCCAACCCGCATCGCAATCATCACCCAGTGTGAATGCTCTCGTTGGAAACAGTGTATTTTAATTTTGCAGCACCGCACGCACGTGCCGCATCTGGTGTGAATGAGCCTTAAGCCTTCTGAAAATAGAACAGCATCTCGTGAACACTTAGCGTTTGTTATTTTTAAACCATTTAACAAGAAAATTGTTGTAATACAGTAATATTCCACCCGATAAAAACTAAATGGCATTATGATAGAAAGATTAGTTTCGCGATATGTTTTTAAATTGAAATATTTATACCTGGGTGGGCTCGAAAGGTGAACTGGCTTTCCACATCGTCGAGTTAAAAAATTACTAAATGTGGTACTGATGCGTTTTCAATGTTGCTTTGTGTAAGCGAATGAAATTTAATTTAGATTTAAGAAGCTTTGCGTTTTTCTCTGATATTCGAGACAATCGTTTGATCTTGACTGCTGTCAACGAGAGATTGCTTTCTACGTTTTGTTGTTCAAGCTGCTACATCACCCGGTCCTTCGAAACCTAGCATGTTAGAAAACAAATCAAAGATAATCTTCTATTTGGCAGTTTGGTGAGTATACTGACAATTGTGTTGTGACGTACTGTGTATTGTCTCCACTTTATACCAGGTGCTGGATTCTTTGTCTCTTAAATGGTAGATTAAGCAGTGTTATACGTTTATTAAATAAAATCTTCGTTTAATTTTTATATATATATATATATATATATATATATATATATATATATATAAAACAAACTTTCTGCTTATGCATTCACAGTCACATGCAGGGAAAACTTAATTGTACAAAATTATGTTTCTTTTTTTAAAGGATTTAAAACAATACACAACTAACCGTCTTATTATTCTTTCATTGTTGTTATTTAACAATTCTATAAATTTGAACATACTAGGGTAATTTTTTTAATATTTTGTTATGTAATGTCTGATAGATATGTACATATTGCAAACAAGTATAAAATAGAATTCATCTTCTATTAAATTACAAGTAACACATTTACGATTTTCAAGTGCAATTGGGTTATGTTTTGCCCATCTTCCAATTTGTAGGGTATTGCATAACTAGTATTTATGAATATACTACATTTATAATGAACATTGGTGCCCAGCTGTAATTTACATAGTTTGTTTTTCTTAATCTGTTTACTTAATGTAGATTACAAATGTGTCTATTTGTAATCTACGTGTACACACATTACTGATACGTGTGTATAGTTTACAGAGTGTATTAATAATTATTATCTGCGTGCTTATAATCTACATAGTTACTGAATTGTGTTTGTAATCAACACCGTGTATTGATGGGTATGAGCGTGTAATCTATACTGACATTTCCTGTAATATACTAACTGAACATATGTCTCTCTGTAATCTACATACTGTATTGCTGATATGTGTTTGTAATCTATATTGTGAATTTTCGTATTGGAGCTTGTAATATACAATTTATCAATATGTATTTATAATCTTTATACTGTATTGTTTGTAACATGTATAGAATGTTACTGTCTCTGTTTTAATATATACAGTGTGTAAGATTAGATTATTAGTGTCCCTGTGTTTGTAATATGTATAGAATATCAATATCGGTGATTCTGTATTGTTTGTAGAATAGTGAGGTCTGGTTTTAATATTTATAAAACATTGGTTAGTTAGTTTGTATTGATTAACAACACCACTAGGGCACATTAATTTATTAATCATCGGCTATTGGATGTCAAACATTTGATAATTTTTTAATATTCTTGAGAGAAAACCTGCTACAATTTTCCATTAGTAGCAAGGGATATTTTATATGCACCATCCCACAGACAGGGTAGCACATACCACGGCCTTTTATATACTAGTTGTGGTGTACTGGCTGGAACATGAAATAGACTACTGGGCTCATCGACGGGGATCGATCCTAGACCGACTGTGTTTATGTTTTATCTATTATAAAGATATTTGTGATTTTGCAGTCTGTAAACTATACATTTATATTTGAATCTATGCAGTGATTTAGTTTCTATAAACGCTAATAGTACATGCTGTTTATGCCTGAATATGTATTTGTAATATTTTTAAATTTAATAGCCTAGAAATAGGAACGTACATGATGCCAACACTAGTTACACATGCACACAATTGTAATTGTATATTTATATGAACAGTACAAAAAAGAAATATTTCGTCAATCCGCGTCAAAGAAATATGAGAGGTTGTCTTTTGTAGTGTTGTGTTTGTTTGTCACGTCGCCCATTAAGACTACGTTGGTGTTCTTCTTTAAAAGGTGGGGAAAAAACCGAAGAAGAAGTCGCCACCCTGAAATGGAGATCTGGTAGTAGCAACCCAGTGGACACATCTTCGTCCTTGAACAGACGACCGTCCGCGCTCGGTTCCATTGTGTCCCGAGGTGTTCGCGATGTTTCGTCAAATTGTCAATATAATTAGTGATAAATTACAATATTTTTTCTACAGTGTCGCTCGAACGGTGACCGAAAGTCGGTGGTACTTATTTGGTATGCTTTTATGCCAGTGTTATATTTGGCTAGAATCCGACAATGATAAGTAAACTTGTACGTCGAGGACAAATAGTAGCACGCGGGAGTAACTTGTCTTGTTTGAGATATCATAACACGGAAACACAAAGTGTTCGACACCGCGCCGGGGTCCACGAGGCTCCGATAAATAGACAGTAACATTTATTTTTGGTTCAAACCGCGTGTACAAGGGCGTAAAGGGCAGGGCAAGCAGAGAACAACTATGACACGCTCGGCAAATACGAAACTAATTATCAGTTTCACTGACTCTGTTTAATGGAGAAAACTCCCTAACTCTGCGGGACTAACGAGTGTAAGTTTAGGTACTTGTGTTTGTTTCGGGTGCCGTTCACCAAACATTTGGTGAAAAAGCTGAAATTGAAAAAAACGTTTATATAAGGTGGACACTATACTGAACATTTAGGACATTCGTGGTACTGTCAAAAAAACCTCATTCATTATCAAACTGTTGAGGACTACATGATTTAGGACTTCGTGAAATTCTGGTATTCGTTTATTCAACATTGGTGTATGTGGCAAATTCAAATTATGTTTTTAAAACATATGTATTAAAAAGACAAAAAACAAAAAAACACCAACAAACAAAAACAAAAGAAAACAAAAACAAAAGAATACAAAAACAAAACAAAACAAAAACACTGCAGCTATTTTAATTTTATAATTGAATAACCTAATGTCGCTATATATTTGATTTGCATTATTTGAAAATGACATATTGAAAAACAAACATATGTATTATAGCCGTTTATACTATTATAACTGCATTGCCTATTGTTATTAATATCATATAGACCAGATTTGCAGCTATTTGTCTTACAGCATTTATTCATATCTCACTAAATGTATCTCCAGTATCATTGGGTTTTATTATTCGAATACTAGTATGAGAATAAATTCATCTGTAAACATCACAACATTCTCTTTGTAAACGAATTGAGTATTGAATTCTACGTAATATAAACCTATTAGTTGTAAACTCTGTGCATAAGATTTTATTTAAAGCAGCAATGACCTCGCGATACCATTACATAATTTACAAACGCAAAATCCAAACAAACTTGTTTTAATGAACTCGTGTTAGCGATATAAACGGTCACAGTCAACTGCGTATTGGTTTTTGTTGTCAAGTTTTAATACTTTGTAACACAAACAAGTAGACTAGCACCCGGCATTTCAGTGCTAAAATGGAAAATAATACATTTTATGTGGCATAGATGAGCGACTATAGGCAAAGAGTATCGAAGAATGACACACGACAGTAAAACAAAATTCTTAATGATAAAATAATTAAAATATACTTGAAACTCCAGTGTTAAATGCATTATTAGTTGGTCTTATATAAAAACGAATTAGGAAGCAAACAACTTTACCTCTAGGATTACAAATTTTTGCCAAAAAATAAAGTAAGTCACAAATAAGATTTTTAAAAGGCGATACATAGAGGAATTTAGTGTTGATATTATGAATTATTGAGATATAAATAAAATTATTTATTATTACTGACAATTGTATTTGATACTATAATATTAAATGGGAATTTATAATATATAAATAATTGGTATCTATCTCAAATAGGATCGGTAGTAAACATGACTGTATCTGATGTTTTACTTAATAGCACTGGCATAAATATTTTGATAAATATTCTATTTGTTATAATAAAAATATATATATTTGGTTGTAAATGTACAACAAATATACATATATTATATAGTTGTACATGCATATATATATATATATATATATATATATATATATATATAGATAGATAGATAGATAGATAGATAGATAGATAGATAGATAGATAGATAGAATAGATAGATATAGGTGAGAGAGAGAGAGAGAGAGAGAGAGAGAGAGAGAGAGAGAGAGAGAGAGAGAGAGAGAGAGAGAGAGAGAGAGAGAGAGAGAGAGAGAGAGAGAGAGAGAGAGAGAGAGAGATATGACAAAAACACCGACATAATTTATTGTATATGGAAGCTCTAAGACTGGTATCAATATAGCGAATTATTGAAAAATACTAAACATGTTTTATTTTATTACATGTAACTTTATTTAAATTTTTTGAATTTAAAACATCTCCCAGTAGGAGACAAAACATTTCCCATTACTTCTGTTATGCTATATATGTTATTTTTTTGCTTGTTCAGAATATACTGGTATATACAAGCAACGGCGATATATTAAACTACTGTAAAAGGGGGGAATCATTGTCAATAAACTTTCGTTGAAAAAAGAAGAAAAAACCCAGCTAAATTTATATCAGAATTAATAATCGGGTCACTTGTAAAACAAAAATCCTCTAAAATATAATTCGGGTTTTTTTTCCAGTTGTTTCTTCTTTCATTTTTCTTCCCTCATTCATTCATATTAAGGGGGGGTCTGTATGTATCAAGATGTTTCAAGCACGCTGATCTGGGTGCACATCTTAGCTGTATGGGCCAAGACAGGGGTTAATGGTTATCCAACATCTACCAGCCTCAAAGTCAGTTGCTTAACCAATACCCCACTGAGACCGGTGTTTTATTCACAGAATCTAGGGTACACGTTTATCTAATAGATAAGGTGCAGCAAAAAAGGTAATAAATATAGGCTAGTTATTATCTGGGTTCTTTTTTTTTGTTCTTTTTTTGTGTGTTTTTTTTTTGGGGGGGTGTCTTTTTGTTATTTATCAAAGGCATACAGTTTATATGCATAAGATAGACGAGCATTATTATATACATATTATAATAATGTTGCAGACGGGGAATGGTATAAAACGTATATAGGCAATACATAGAATAATACATTTGTAGTTTACACTTATATAAACATGTTTACACACACACACATACAAACTTCGTTTTACACCTGGTTTGTATCTGAGCGTTAATCGCAAATCTACATAGTATATTTTTCTTATTAATGAACAGTAGTTGAATTAATATAAATTCTTTTTAAATGTCATACTATTTAAGCTATTCAACATCTACCGTATTTTTTTAAAAACAATGGACGATTTACCCACCCAAAATATTGTTGTTTTGCTATAATGATTATTATGTTCAGTGTCCCTGCTGTTATTGCATTTATTTTCCATACGTGTAAGAATATAAAATTGGCTATAATATGTCTCCTTGATATAAACGGACATAGCTAAACATTTAACTTGGAAAATCTATCCTCATCAACTCAGTTTGGACAAAAAATCATAAATGATTAAAACAAATGCCATAAAACTATTTTTCTTGGAATTACGCTTCCGGAAACAAAGACATATGATAACCATCAAATGAGAAAAAACAGAAGAAGAAAAAAAAAAAGAAAGTAAAATAATATAACGTATCAGAACGCCCTGCACTAAGTCAAAGCCGAACATTTTATTTTTACTGAATATGATCAGTGCCCTAGTCATGCCACTAACGCCCATCCAGACCCCAGGTCCCATAGGTTTATCCCATGAATCTTCGACGTATCTTTCAATCTCCCATTACCAAGATTAGCCATTAGGCAAGATATATCTCCCCTCCCCCACTTGATAACGTGTAACATCTATTACATTGGTGACAACTATCATTATGTTTGTAATTAGGAGAGGTCCTCGAACGTTGGATATCTTGTGTCCAAGCCTTTTGTGTATATATACATTATATGCAGTGAAATATGTTTTCTATCAATCAATCTATTACACAGCCTTAGGTGACATAAGAATTCTATCTCCGCTATGAAATATTGTCCGGGGAGAGGGGGTCACAATATCACAGGCACTAAAACTAAAGTACACCCAAAAACTGAATGGGCGATTTCTCGCGAACCGTCTCTGATAAAATATTGGTAGATGACGCGCATATTGTATTTGCCCGCTGCCTCGTTCCGAGCTGACCATTGGCGGAGAGCGCTCTACACCTTGCCCAGGGACGACGGAGAAATCCTTGGCCAAATACAGCGTGCGCACGTTCTAGTGTCGGACTGCACAAGTGATTGATTGGGAATGTAACTTCGGTCCGCAAATCTAAACAAAATCATTGGTCGCACCTGTATAAACAATGCCAAATGTTGAGCTTTTCTGCAATGGCGCACTAAGACACAGTGATTAAGGTGAAAACAGGAAACCTTTTCTCTCGTCACTGGTTGCAGCTTGACGATCTGATTTTTTTCCCTCTCGCACTATTTAATATTCATTTTATGGTAATAATATTTTGTTGTATGTTTATTCATGTTTATAGTTGTTACACCTACAGTTTAAAACAAAATACAATTGAAGAATAGGGCTAGGGTCTAGATATATATCAAAGGTACAGTATCTCAAAAGAATAGGGCTAGGGTCTAGATATATATCAAAGGTACAGTATCTCTGAAGAATAGGGCTAGGGTCTAGATATATATCAAAGGTACAGTATCTCAAAAGAATAGGGCTAGGGTCTACATATATATCAAAGGTACAGTATCTCTGAAGAATAGGGCTAGGGTCTAGATATATATCAAAGGTACAGTATCTCGAAAGAATAGGGCTATGGTCTAGATATATATCAAAGGTACAGTATCTCTGAAGAATAGGGCTAGGGTCTAGATATATATCAAAGGTACAGTATCTCGAAAGAATAGGGCTATGGTCTAGATATATATCAAAGGTACAGTATCTCTGAAGAATAGGGCTAGGGTCTAGATATATATCAAAGGTACAGTATCTCGAAAGAATAGGGCTAGGGTCTAGATATATATCAAAGGTACAGTATCTCTGAAGAATAGGGCTATGGTCTAGATATATATCAAAGGTACAGTATCTCAAAAGAATAGGGCTATGGTCTAGATATATATCAAAGGTACAGTATCTCTGAAGAATAGGGCTATGGTCTAGATATATATCAAAGGTACAGTATCTCTGAAGAATAGGGCTAGGGTCTAGTTATATATCAAAGGTACAGTATCTCTGAAGAATAGGGCTAGGGTCTAGATATATATCAAAGGTACAGTATCTCTGAAGAATAGGGCTAGGGTCTAGATATATATCAAAGGTACAGTATCTCGAAACAATAGGGCTATGGTCTAGATATATATCAAAGGTACAGTATCTCGAAAGAATAGGGCTAGGGTCTAGATATATATCAAAGGTACAGTATTTCGAAAGAATAGGGCTAGGGTCTAGATATATATCAAAGGTACAGTATCTCTGAAGAATAGGGCTAGGGTCTAGATATATATCAAAGGTACAGTATTTCGAAAGAATAGGGCTATGGTCTAGATATATATCAAAGATACAGTATCTCTGAAGAATAGGGCTAGGGTCTAGATATGTATCAAAGGTATATGGTCCTCAAATTGAAACTCACGGGTTTTTTTGCTATAAGGATTCATTTCTGTACACCCAGAACAGTGTCTTGATTTTAGAAAAAAAAATTGGGGGGCGGGTTGTTGTTGTGGGTTTTTTTTTTGGGGGGGAGAGTTGGGGTTGTTTTTGTTGTGGGTTTTTTAGGGAGAGAGTAATTTAAATTAATTGTTTTTTATTACCTTTTTGTTAGCTGTTTATATTGGAATAATTAATCCTACTGAAGCGTCAGAATGGACATTTCAAATGATTTAACATGTAAAGCAGAATGAAAATATGAAACAGACAAGTAAACTATGCCACGACCACAAGTAGTAGGACATGCCCACGTATCGACCTACTAGTTGGGATTTTATCACAACAGCTCTGACCAGACCAGAATAATGTTTTTTTCGCTTAAACTATATATTATACCTTAGTTAAAATCGTTAAATAGTTTTAAATGAATTCCAGCTGTCGATTTAATATTTAGGTTAAAGTGATTCCAATATTTTTTTTTTATATGTTATGTAATTGTCATCATTCGGGATTGTTTGTGAGTTTTTGTCGTTCTTATTTCTTTTTTTTCTTTTTTTCTTTTTTTTTTGGGTGGGGGGGGCTTTTATTTTGAATAGATTAAACAAATGATTTAATATTTAGTTAAAATTATTCCAATTTTTTTTTTTTTTTTTTAAATATGTTACGTAATTGTCATCATTCGGGATTGTTTGTATGTTTTTGTCGCTCTGTTTTGGGGGATTGTTTGTATGTTTTTGTCGGTCTGTTTTGGGGGATTGTTTGTATGTTTTTGTCGCTCTGTTTTGGGGGATTGTTTTTGTTTAAAATAGATTAAACATATGATACATTAAAGCATAAACATTTTCAAATTAGAAACGTTTCAAAATATTTTTCTGAAGGTTTTGGGTTTTTGTTAATGAAAGGCAACTCATGAACTGGTTGAGAATCATGTGCAATATACGTACACAAATCAAAGTATAATACCAATAGCGTAATTTTGGTTGTTTATTTTTGTCTGTTGTATAATTCTGTATTAAGGGATCAAAATCATATCGCTGTACCAAATACAGCACAATAGATTTGTCGACAGTCTTGACAGGTGTGAATGACTTCTCTGTAGTATAGTACAGTTTATTCGCTTTAAACCTTGCGGCGCATAGGCATAAAATATACAAAGATATAGAAAGAGAACATTCATAAATCCTGGCATTCTGTAAAACCTAAATTTAAATGTCTTAGCAAGAGGATATATTTTATTAGAATTTAAACATATTATAAGTTAGATAGGGATTTTATTAATTACATTTAAATATAAATAGATTTTACATCAAATCTATCCAGTTCTAATTTGTGACAACTTTAAAAGTATTTAATGATATAATAAAATATTATTTTCCAAACATTTTAATACAAAATATAGTGCTGTAGTGAAAGACTACCTGGTATTGTCGATTATATCGAGATTATCGATATAGTATAATCTTATTCAATAGGTATATTTTTTCATATATGTCAGGAGTCATTGTCTTGAAAATTTACACACAAACCAGAAATCTTTATAAAATAAATAAAAATAATAATAATAATAATAATAATAAATAATAATAATAATAATAATAATAATAATAATAATAATAATAATAATAATAAACCACGATTACTTAGTATCTTACTGCGACGCTGTCACCGCAAATGCTACTTCTTCCAAATAGTAGCAACGGACCTTTAATGCGCATGTTCTCAAAGAGGGGACAGCACATACCATATACAATGATGCATTACTCGTGGAGCAGTGTATAAAATATTCCGCGGGTTTTAATTATGTGATGTATACAAGTGAAACTCGTCGGTCTACTATGGAGACAACTCTTATTATCTAGTTGTTTTATATCAGTACTTAGGGTTGTTTAAGAATGGGTCATGCGTGAGGTGGGGTAAGAAGCATTTTTGGGTATATCCACAACCAACAAAATAATATGTATTGAAGCCATGTATGCACAGAAACAAAATGGCAGCAGACCCAACAGATATAAATTGATACCTATGGAAGAGCCTCTAACGTGCTCATATCCAAAATAAGGTCTAAGTACGCCTATCCTGGACACAGCCACCTTAGAGTTCGTCTAGAGCAGAATTGTGACTTTTCTCCTAATTGTTTCTTTTAGCATATATTCAAGTAAGATTCCAGATCGCTGTCAATGAAAACCGGCCTCGGTGGTGTGGTGGTTAATCCATTGGACTTAAGACTAGTAGGTACTGGGTTCGCATCCTGGTACCGGCTCAACGACTTGAGTTTAACGATTCAATGGGTAGGTATAAAGCCATTATAACCGACTTCATTCCCACTAGCTAATCACTAACCCACTGTTCTGGACCGACAGCCTAGACAGCTGAGGTGTGTGTCCAGGAATGGTATATATAACAGATCCCTTGCGGGTGTCCTCTTTAAGACCATATGTGACAATTACCAAATGTTTGACACCAATTAATAAATCAATGTGTTCTAGTGATGTGGTTAAACAAAATAAACTTTAACTTTACCCCTTCATATTGATTTGTTAAAACTCACTCTGATTGCCTGTTAAAGATGTCATGTTATTAAGAGCTGTATTGGATGACCGCTGGTTCCTTTTTACATGAAGACTGGGTTCAAATGTTGTCGCCATGTAAAATAACATCAAGTAATGCCGAATTTAACCAAAGTTTAAATAAGATATGCACTTGACACGTTAAATTGTACTGTATACTAAACAAAGGTTGGAAATCTTGTAAAATTTCATCATGGATCTTTGGGTATAATCGGTTTGCATCAACCGATCTAATTGTGGTTACAGAATCGATTGTACTTAAGATTCGAAGGGATTTGAATTACTACTACCATATACCTATGTTCGTATTTATCGGAATACACCCTATTAAATGAACCCTGCAACATTAGTCCATTTCCATTTTCTGTTCGTACACATGAAACAAACCCAAATCTCAGCCGATTTCACATACATTGCATGGGGGAAACTGACGTTAAATTTTGTTTGCGGCTACATAATTCAGCATAAAATTATGGACTCTTGGAGAGTATATCTGAAACATTTGTAGATGAAAGTCAATATTACGGTACTGACGTTACAGTACTGACATGCTATCAGATATGGCCGCTAATTACTGCTATGAGAATACACTGTACTCATGCAGCACTAAGGATACTTACAGTTAAAGTTTGTCTTGTTAACGACACGACTCGCGTATCATCGGCTATGGGATATCAAACATTTGATAATTCTGACATATAGTCTTTGAGAGAAAATCCGCTACATTTCCCCAGTCGGTAGTTTATATGCACCATCCCACAGACAGGATAGCACATACCACGGTGTTTGATATACCACTGGCTAGAACAAGAAATGCCCAATCCTAGACCGACCATGCATTTGACAAAATGTTTACCACTAAGCTATGTGCCGTCCCGGCGCCTGTACATCACCGTCAAAATAATTTGAGCAATACTTCTGCAAAAAAAAAACATATAATTCTATACACATCCATTTGCGCATGGCGCTGTCCATTTGCTAAGTGAAGCTGTAGGCAGTTTCAATCGTCAACTGTCTCGAAAGAAAACAACTTTCCTTTTCAAGGCGAAACATCATGTTTATTAAAAGGACAAACCCTCACATGTAAGTTTAAAATTATCACTTCCAGTCAAATGAATGTCGCACGTGGTTATACTCGCAGTGATCACAGTGGTATTCTGAATAATAATACAAATGTTTATTAATAATTATTAATTTACTTGTCTCAGAGGAAATGTGATAGAAAATAAAAACATTTTATTTCACGATAAATTAATACATTTTCGGGGATTAGCCCATCTATTTTTTTATTCTATTCCTTTTCAGATTTATAAACAAATAGCGCCATGCCTGTTAAAATAGAATTCTTACACACCCGTTGGTTAGAACACCATGCGTTATTTTCGATAACACATAGTTGTTTACACACGTACGTGTGTTAACAATTTCAAGACATACGACTGGCTGCTCCTAAGTGATGACCAGGTCACCAGTGCCATACTTCCAATAAAAAAAACAGCACGGTGAAAATCGATTACACTTTGACGTATAGTTAACCTGGCAATCATGTGTCTGTGACGCGTAAGTCAGATACAAGTGCAACAGCGGTAAGTAACTTTTAGTCGAAAAAGATGTTAAAATGTGCTTAAAACCTGGGGGGTTTTAAGGATATGTAAGAAATAAAATAATACATTCGTGTCCGTTAGATACCATTTATCTCACAACTCGTTGTTTAAAAACGTATCAAACTCGCTTTCGCTCATTAGATACATTTTAAAACAACTCGTTATGAGATAAATGTATCTAATGACCACTCACCGGCCTCGGTGGCGTCGTGGCAGGCCATCGGTCTACAGGCTGGTAGGTACTGGGTTCGGATCCCAGTCGAGGCATGGGATTTTTAATCCAGATACCGACTCCAAATCCTGAGTGAGTGCTCCGCAAGGCTCAATGGGTAGGTGTAAACCACTTGCACCGACCAGTGATCCATAACTGGTTCAACAAAGGCCATGGTCTGTGCTATCCTGCCTGTGGCAAGCGCAAATAAAAGATCCCTTGCTGTCTGTCTAAAAAAGAGTAGCCTATGTGGCGACAGCGGGTTTCCTCTTCAAAACAGTGTCAAAATTACCATATGTTTGACGTCCAATAGCCGATGATAAGATAAAAAAATCAATGTGCTCTAGTGGCGTCGTTAAATAAAACAAACTTTACTTTTTACTAATGGCCACTCATGTATTATTCTCTATTTAAATTGATTTAAGATTTACATCAAATCAGTTGGAACAAACTGATTTTATTTTCACTTAGTTAAGTTTCAGTCTCCATTGTTATTTCTACAGTCGTCGTTGTTATTTCTACAGTCAAAGTTAGAGACTGCACATATGTCGAGGGGGCATTCGCACTCGAAGTATTCATGCTCTGTTGAAGATACATTATAATAGGGCTCCATCGCTAGGCTTGGATTCCTATTAATATGAATTAATTCCTTTATCTTTTATGAAATTGGTGTTTACTTAACAAAAATGAAAGAAGTAGTTTCAAAACTGCATTTTATCCAAACAAATTTTTACTAATTTTTCTTGTAAAGCATGACGATTATACTCCACATAATTCCATTTACTATAATTTATCAATTTATATTATATTATAGCCCTATAAGGGTGACCGACAAATTAACATGTGACGTCACAGTTTCAGTTTGAATTGCATCGCCGTACTGGAAAAAAAATGATAGCTGCTCTTTTAATGGAAACGTAATGATAAAATTAATGTTTGGTTTGTTTAACGACATCACCAGAGGACATTAATTCATTAATCATATAGGTATCGTCTTAGAGAGAAAACTCGCTACATTTTTCAGTTAGTAGCAAGGGATCTTTTATAGGCACCATCCCACAGACACGATAGCACATACCATGGGTTTTGGTATACCTGTCGTGTTGCACTGGCTAGAGCGAGAAATAGCCTAATGGGCCCACCTACGGGGATCGATCCTAAACCTACCGTGCATCAGGCGAGCGCTTTACCATTAGGCTACACCTCGCCCTGGGAAACGTAATAAAGATTTTCGATCTACTATAGCTTTAGCTTAGTAACTTGTTTAACGTGTCCATATACCACTAGGGTTTCGAACACACCTATCTACTATATATATTTCGCTATCGATAGGCCTACCACTGTTTATGCCGAATTTTGATAATCATCAATTAAAGTTAAACGTTAAAAGTTTGTTTTATGTAACAACACCACTGTAATTTTATGTGGGCATGAAATTCAGGGTAAAGAAAAAAAAGAAAAAAAGAAAAATAAATGTTTTGGTTATAATGCAGTTTTAACACTTTAAACTTGGAGACATTGTATGCAGTCAAATGAAAGGAAATTGTTCCAGATATTCTACTAAGGAAGATTTAAAGGCACTGTGAACGCGTGTCTAGAGTAATGACCTATTTGACACGATGTCGTTTGGGACCACGTGTATTAACGAATGTGTGCTACAGTTTGCACGTCGGAGGCACGTGTTGCCTGCGTCACACCGTCTTGTTTCACAGCTTTCTCTAATTTGATAATCTCCCCTGGTTAAGTTGACCAAAGGGTATTAACACAATTAACACAGTTGATGTTAATCTACGAGCTCTTCGTCGCTAAGATGTGTAATATTGTACTTGTAAACGATCTTAATAATAACTGTTTTTATAAACATTTAAAGCAAAACAAGAAAAGGAAAAAACATCCCCAAAACCACAAAAAGACAACTACGCACGAACGTTTTTTTAATAAAAATAAACAAAGATACGCGGCTAAACAAATGGATAATCAAAAATAGTTTTTATTGATAAGGTTTAATTTAAACTGAAATAGGACTTTTCAGACTTGAGAATAAACCAGACGTCAACCAAATATTCATAGTTTTGCTGTTTGCATTTTAAAATAGTATGACAGGTCAAAGGCCAGACTTAAAAAGCCAGATGTTTTTGCCTGACTGCGGACTAAAATATATTTTAAAATTTCAATACACTCAAAACAATATAATAAAATGAACATTTATTTTTAAAACTGGAAAAATTACTTTTCGCGCACACACGATAGCAATAATAAGACGTAGACGCCATGACAATCTAACGCTAAACAGCTATGAGAAATAAACAACCAAATATTTGTAATACATCCATTTGACATTCTCTGCTCAAACTGAACCGACGGTTCAAGCACGCTGTCATGGGCACGTACTCTTCATTGGAACAGTACTTGGTTAATCGAACTCGGTACCTAAGAGAAACCCACAAACATGACCATACGAAATTGTTAGTGTTGAGAATTTCCAGGAGGGTCGGGTTTAACAACGAAGTTGTTGCAAGATTTGATATTAACATTATATGAACTGTTCAGAACATGCTCGTACTTAACCATTCTTAAACTTTAAAACTTTTCACATTTTCCGGGTGAACTGCAAAGCCAGTGGGGTGCTAAGAATAATAATCAGAGTACAATAATTTTCCAGCTAGACAAAAGAAACACTTTAAAATTTAAAGGGCACATTTTGTATATTTATAGAGAGCAGCTGTCCCTAGCCCCCACCCCATTATACACCCCCACCCCCACCCCAAGGTCTGACCCTTCTGTATTGTGCCTGGCGAATAGGAAAAGAACTAAGTTCTACTTTAATTTAATTCCAGTTGAATTACGACTGCCCAAACACTATGAACAAGAAGGGTTGATTAAAGAACTACGTCAATGCTAGGTCTAATTGAAATTGACAATATATGAAATATATGACTGCTCAAAAACGAGACCTGGAAATGAACAAGCGGAGTCAGTTTCTCTGGTGTTTTCTTTGATTTCGCCAACATTACCAGACAAATTGAGGAAGGTGCCCGGCGCGCGTGTTCAAGCAGGGTCAATTACGTAAGCGGGAAATATGACTATAGTAAACTCAAACATCTTGTCCACTTTTTATTAGCTCCGATCATTCAGAAATAGGGGGAATGGCTGTAAATACCCGTGTTTTTAAGTACGACATATGGCCGTCCGGCGAGCGCATGGCCACTCAGTAACTAATTGACCGGCCGCCACGCGGTACAGGTTTATTGGTATGTCTTTGATGTCTCAATCCCCCAGAGTGACTTAGCGCCTCTTATCTCCATGGGGGTGTAATCTTATAACAAGCAATAGCCGGTTACTTTGTTTATATGTTGGTAGAGATATATTTTCTTTGAAAATTAAGAGGTAGACCTGATTTTGTTTAATAATATATAACTTCCCCCCTTTTTCCCCCCTTTCTTTTGATATTCTGTGCATGTCAAATATATATCTTTAACATTGTTAAACCTGATCAATAATTGATGACGTTTTTGTTTCTTTCTTTGTATTGACGTTTTAGCATGTATACCCGATCGATGTGTGTATTTTAATGAAGAAAAATAAGTAATAGCATTACTCAGCACATTTTCTAATTATAAGTTGTTAGGCGTCTAACATGTGTTAAACGAGACCCCTGGTATAGATATTGTCATTTATTGTATAAATCTACATTCAGTGTTATCAGCAAGACATACATATTTGTTAATATTTCTTTCTTGCTTTATTTATTTATTTATTTATTTATTTATTTATTTTATTCAAATTACACCAGTTATTTTTAAATCTGTCTGTGAATTTATTATTATTAAACTGATTGCGGGTTTTGTCGTTCCAACTAGTGCATCACAACTGGTCAAAGACCGTGGTATGTGCTTTCCTGTCTGTGGGGAAGTGCATATATTATATACCTTTCTACAGTAGTAAAACTGTAGCGGGTTTCTTCTGATGTCTACATGTGTGTGTGTGTGTGTGTGTGTGTGTGTGTGTGTGTGTGTGTATATATATATGTATATATATATATATATATATATATATATATATATATATGTGTGTGTGTGTGTGTGTGTGTGTGTGTGTGTGTGTGTGTGTGTGTGTGTATGTATGTATGTATATAAATATATATAATAATAATAATAATAATAATAATAATAATAGTAATAGTAATAGTAATAGTAATAATAATAAAGTTAAAGTTAAAGTTTGTTTTAACAACATCACTATAGATTTATTAATTAATACAGAATAAAGGAGAAGAAAACAGTTAAACGGTTGAATCCTTATTTATCGTTTTACAAAATAAAACTATCCTAAAATGTTATTTTAATTAATTATGTTTGCAAACACTGATATAAATCATGTATTTTATATTTCGTCATCTTCATTTTATATGTGAAACTTTTATACCAAGACATAAACTTATCATTTTGAATCAATTCCATATAAAATATTACTAGCTATATATAATTCATACTTATCACAACAAACATAATTTTATAACGATTTCAATTTAAAAATTCAATGATATAAACTATTCGTTAACAGATTAACATAAATATCTGTTAATTGCGAATTTAATTTTGTGATGATTATGTATTAGTTATACCTAATATTATGCACTAAAAAGCAAAAAACAAAAATGTTGATCAAATTATTAATAATAATAATAATAATAATAATAATAATAATAATAAATTCCAATAAACCTTTGCATTAACAATTTTATTTTCGAATTATTTAATGTTCAGATAACCTGGCTTTATAATCATTATGTTTTAAGAATTTTTCCATATAAAGTAGTTGGTTTTCAAATAGTCTCAGAGTACTATTATACTTTACTGTGTCTTAGATATGCTAGTTGTACTAGACTAGTAAGTAATTCTTAAAGTAAAATATATTAATTTTAAACTCTTTTAAAGTAATAATAATATTTATTTAAACTAGATCTTTGTAATATAATGAATTACAAAAGAAGCACAAAGGTTTTTATATTAATTTATCTATTTATTTATTGCATGGTAACATTAATTCGGTAAATAGACTATTAAAATGGGCCTAACAAGACATTTATAAATTTAATAGACACAACAACTCCTGGGATTCAAACTGAATAATTCTGAACAAATTAAAACAAAAATTAAATCAATATTCGCGTTTTTATTGTTCTGCAGTATATAAAATATGTTTTGTTTTCCCCTTATAATTAGTGTTGTTTTTCTATAGTAAGCAATTACATTTGAAAGTTGTATAAATGACCAAATGAAAGAGAAGGATGAGGAAGGCATTTTAAAACCAATATTCACCAACTATTATTGCTTTTATTTGCATATTTAGTCGATCCTGACTTTAAAGTAACGTAGACGCCTTAGTATAACAAAAGCATTTTGAATCCGCTTCTAATAATACGTTTATTATTTACGATAAACATGTAATAATAACCTAAATAGCAAGTATAAATAGTAAACTAATTTGTGTTAGCAAAACATTGTATCAGCATATGATCTTTTTTAATATTAGTGTGAGTGAAATAATATAAGAAATGTATATAAGTGGTAATAACAACATAAATTTATAAACATGTGTACAAATTGATTGTTATGCTTTTTGAAAGAATAAATGGATTAGGCACAAGTTATACAACTTACTAGACCTTTTCCATAATACATACATGTTACGACAGTAATATACTTTTGCACTTTAAATATGAAGAGAAATAAATATTTTTGAAAGAAAGAAAGAACGAAAGAATAAAGGAAACAGAGACAAGACGCAATAAAGTTTTCTATGTGTTCGATAATTAGAAAGCAGGTGTATAAATAAATCAATATATCTGTATGACATTAAAACAGTCATAATGTTCATTCGCTGTCGAAACATAATCATATATAACGTCTAGAAATATAAACATATTATACATCGGCAGAATTCAGATTGATCTAAACATGAATATTTTTTTTGAAAACGTGTATGTTAAAGCTCATGTTAATTTTATTGTTAGGTACATCGTGCGGGATATTAAGTGTACTTGTACTATTTGAAACACACATGCGGAGAGATACTTACGTCGTTCTGACAGTACACACATTATCACCGATATAACGGTTAGGTTTGATAAACAATACGGTGTGCGGATATAGGTGTCAAATTTAACTGTAATGTATTAATCAGAACTGTAAATCACAATTAGCTGCTGTCAGATTGTTTTACTTCGTGTATTTAAACCAATACTCATATATCACTTCATAGCAAACAATACATATGCAATGGCTGTTCACGGGCACACTATATATGTACTGGGTACAACAGCTGTAATTTATTATATATTGAAAAATAAAACAGCATTAAAAACAGTTTAGGTGAAATAAAAACAAAACGGGTAGCATGTTAACTGAATTACACACACACACACACACACACGCACGCACGCACACACACACACACACACATATTAATATAGATATAAATACACACACATATATACATACATACATATATACATACATACATACATACATACACACATACACACATACATACATACATACATACATACATAAATAATGTATATTAAATTGGGTATATATATTATTGGATTCACTTGTAACACTGACATGTTATTAATTTATTAATATCTTCTGGATTATATCTTCTGATGTTTTTAATATGGTAAGATTTAATAGAGAGCGTCTCATAATACTAAAAAAAAGTATTAATTTTTCTTGTGAAATGTATAGATTATACCTTGAATATATGCCCGCAGAATATTACATCCAAATACTTTCATTTACTACTATTTCATAAATTTATAACTAAGAAATGTATATTATTGCAAAATGCATTGATAGGCGATGAATAGTTTCTATGTACTTCACAATTCTCTTGCAACTCATTACAATTTTGATACTCTTCAATTATTTATGTAAATATTATATTAGGGATCGACCAATTTATAATTATTTATCACAAATACATGTCAAAATAACGAAATATGATACTTGTACTCGCAAGTTTGAGAATGTACCTTTAATTTACCTAAATATATAATTAAAAACAAGATGACACAGTAGCAACTCATTTTAATAGATAGTAATATCTGAAAGCATATACCCAACCAGTGCCCCATATTTCATTTTTCATTTCAACCTATATTTTCGCGCTTATATCCAATTAAGGTTCAAGCACGCTGTCCTGGGCACACACCTTAGCTATCTGGGCTGTCTATCCAGGACAGTGCGTTAGTTGTTAGTTGGTTAGTGGTTAGTGAGAGAGAAGAGGGTGTAGTGGCCTTACACCTACCCACTGAGCCCTTAAGAACTCGCTCTGGGTGGGAGCTGGTACCGGGCTGCGAACCCTGTACCTACCCGCCTGTAGTCTGATGGCTTAACCACTGCGCCACCGAGGCCGGTGCCCCACAACTGGTATATCATATTTTAACAGATCTCTTACTGCTAATGTAGCATGTTTCCGTTGAAGGGTAAGTGTCAAAATTATCAAATACAAATTGTATTTGCAAGTATTTAAAAATTAATATATATAAAATAATGTGCGTATTTGGGGAATATTTAAAATTAATGTACATATAAAGAGCATTTGGAGATCTTTGAAACTGGCATGCATTTAAAATTAGCCATTACATGTTTGTTTGGGGATTTTTTTTAATGAATTTAATCTGAATTAAAGCAAATAAGCTACGTGTACATAATACGTATATTAATGCCGACTGGTTCGTATTCTCGATCTCTGATCGCTACAATCACTGCGGGGTCTAGATCTAATTGTGACACGGCCTACAACAAAAGCTCGCATTCTCCACCATTCAAGTGGCAATCCGAGTTAGTCGCAGTGCTATTCACTTAACATAATGCCTGTAAAACGGTATGTTTTCACACGTGTCTGCCAAGATATATTTTCCATTTAATCCATCAAGGTTCGTTAACATTAAGAGATACATTCCTGGACCACTGTCGCTTGCCCTGGGTTTTCCTACAATAGGCGAGACTCCCACACTCTCTGCGTTGTGGCTGGAGTTACTCGTGTGTTTGTGGTACAATATCATAAGTTGGCGCCTATATGCGAAGAGAAGTTAGAGAAAGCAAGCTCGACTTCCTTGGCAGTTAAAGGTGCACGATTCATTCGTCCGCTATATGCAGAAATTACACTTGTGTTCTAGCCATCAGGCCGGAAAGAAGACAATTTAACTAAACTCAAAATCAGCTTTGTTGTAAAATAAAAAATAAAAGTATGAATTCATTTTATTGCATATAATGTAATATACATAAGGACTGGGCACAAGTTACCCAAATTTAGGACCGTGTCTAGCTAAAAATAACTGAGGGGTGCGGGGAGAGTGGTGGAAAAGAATAATGAAGAAGAAACAGAAAGAAGGCACAGTAATACATGATCTTCTCAAGTTAAACTAAAAAAATAGATAACTTTGGGGGTCTTCAAGGGGCCCGGGGGAAACTCCCCTGCCCTCTTCTGTGTACAACCGTGACATTAGAACAACAAAATACATTAGATGTGTAATATTCCAAGCAAAAAAAATATGAGCGCCATTATTTTAAAGCCCATAATAAACTTTTAAGTTTCTAATATCCACAAAAATCACCTAGTAAAAATGTAGCTTTAAGATAGGGAGAAAGTCAGTTGGGCTTCCTTAGAATATTAAACGTGGTAATATTTTCTTAAAGCAACACCGGCAGCGCGCGGCGGTAGATCTACTTTTGCCGGATTAATCTATACTAAGCTTATTAGACCAGATTGTCCCTCATTGAACAAACACAAGTGTCCACTTGAATGGCAGTTGCACATTATAGCGAGTAATTCCATTTGTCTAGCTGATCTTTTTATTTGGGGTAGTTGCACGTTTATAAGTGATCGTCGAGATAACCGGAGCGGGGCGAGATTTCACGATTCGTCTCCGTTAAAAGAATATACAGGTGACAAGTTTCTTGCGTATACACAAAAAAGGGGTCGAGACGTGGTCGCCGAGAATTTAGTTTAACTATTGTGACATTTAATTACTTTTTTTTTCTTATGTTACTTCGGGTCCGTTTAATTATTTTGTTTCCTTTTTTCTACACAGATTGAACTACATTTATTTTCCTAATCATCTTTTCAACCAACCAGCTCACACGTTCGGTGACCGCCCATCGCCGGTGACTCATCGCTGATTGGTCGGGCGATTTTAAGTGGGAGGAGCCGCCGCGAGTGAATCGCATGGGTTTGCGTCTTCTTGAATTACACGTTTGTAAACAAATGTAACCTCATTGAGTTAGACATTTAGTAGCCTCCTTGCAGCAGTAAGCGAAACACGGTCACCCTGGATCTGAACGAACTGAAGCCTGCCCCCCTGATGTTAGATTCAGCACCATCCTGCGACTTGGGCGAACGCGGCGGCGGCGGCGGTCAGAGTCCCGACAACACCATGAAGCAAGTGGATATTAACCACCTACTAAACGCCGTCGACAGCGAGATGACGGTGGGTAGCGAGAAGGGAGACCCCACCGAGAGGCAGTTGTCTGTGAAACTAGAAGATAAGGAACTCTGGGAAAAATTCAAGGAGTTTACCAATGAAATGATCGTCACAAAGAACGGAAGGTAAGTCAAACGATTTGTTACTAATGCGACAGGGAAGACATTGCTTGTTTGTTTGTTTTTGTGTTTCTATGGAAAACCGTTGTCCCCAGTGTTAAGTGGTTGTGGGTAGAGGCTGTGTTTATAAATAACACATTATCATTAACATAATGTATCACTGATATATCACAAACGTGACACACGTGTGACATATGTGTCAATGATCATGAATATATTCCACATGTTATATACTAGTAGGTAAACGATGTGTAGACATATTTCTAAACAAATATATACCCTATACCCGTCTGTCCACCCATAAAAGATAAAGACACGGTTTTCACACTGTGACCTCAGCTTCCGATTCGGGTAATTTTACATTCATTTTGGGTGGTTTCAACCGTTATTCGTCAGACCCGAATACTAATAGTGTGACACAGACGAGGCTGTTTTAACCTGTTGTAAAACGGTGGCTGTGATTTTGGTGGTTATTCTACGATTTAAAAAAATATATATCTCATAGAGCACGGGAATATGACATTAAATAGGAAAATATTGTTTGCTCTTTGTATTGTTATTGATTTAATGTCATTGTTATTGAAATGGACCACTTGTTACCAGGATACAGTCTAGTGGTGTATATTGAGTGCTATATTGCAGCGTCATCGGCCACGCTTTTCTCTTTTCATCTCACTTGTGGTGATCATCACTGATAAACATCACCATGAGTGGACAAAAATGTGTTAAAATTGATTTTCATCATGTAACGTGCGTAACAGAACACAAGCTATATTGTACACTTTGGATACGTAGTATTAGGGAAGGAAATATTTTATTTAAAGACGCACTCATCACATTTTATTTACGGTTATATGGCGTCGGAAGTAGTATTAAATGCACACTGTCAGAAAAGACATGCATTGTAGAGCTTTACGGCCTGGAAGCCAATCTTAATCGGTAGTGAAATAAATATTAATTAAATAAAAATGTCAAGTTTTGTTTGACACAAAATAGCTAATTGTGTTAAGCACAGAATATTAAGATATGTTAGACACCAAATATTAATTAATATAAGAATATTAAGTTGTATTAAATACATTATATTAAGCTTTGTTAAGCATTGCATATCAGGCATATTAGGCAAAACTATCCAGTTATATTAGACAAAGAATATAAAGATATTAAACACAAAGCATTTTTTATTAGAAACAGAAAATTAAGTTATATTAGACACAGAATACTAAGATTATACGTTAAACACAAAATATCGAAATATATTAAACACAAAATATCGAAATATATTAAACACAAAATATGAATTTACATTAGACACAGAATAGTAAGTTATATTAGACACAGAACATGAAGCTTTCTTAGACACGGAATATTGAGTTAAATGTAGAACATCGAATTGAATTAAATACAGGACATTAAGTTGTATTACAGAATATAAAGTTGTTAGACATAGAATATCAGTCACATAATATTGGGTATATTAGACACCAAAATAACCTGTTATATTAACACATAATTTAGCAAACTTAAATAGAGATTTATCAAGTCTTGTTAGACACAGAATACCAAGTTATGTTAGAATATCAAGTTATGGTAATAGAAAAGTTCAGTTTATTAGACACATACTATTAAGATCTATAGTAGGGTGTTGTGTGTGAAGTACGTCGTTAAATAACATATTCCCTTCCTTCCTTATAAACAAACAACGTTATAGTTTCATATAAACTGCCACTGAAATTGACGAACCTTTTGCATGTGCAAAATGAAATATATATATATATATATATATATATATATATATATATATATATATATATATATATATATATATATATATATATATATATATATATATTAGAATGTTAATGAATTACCATTAAAACAAACAATAGTAATGTGTGTGTGAGACAGGGTGGATAGTTTTCTCTTACATATTTAATCTCTCTGGACCTATAAAACGTTTCATCACTTTTTAATCTCTGTATTATTCTCCCACCTTCCCTTCCCTTCCCATTTTAGTTGTTGGATGTTTGCTTCACATTTGTCGTTGTGTCTATTGGAAAAAAGTAGATGTGTTATGAGTTAGACTACCAGGGCCATATACTCAATAACGAGAAGGTGGTGGGCACTGTCGTAGCCAGGATTTTATATTGTATGGGGAAACACACGTGTTGGGGAACCATTACCTTATTAATCGTTATAGGGCGACAAGAAAATATATAAGTTATTAACGTGATGGAGGGAAAGAGGTCTGGTAAAAAAATGTTTTTGATAATAATATAGTACATTAATTTAAGGTCGTCTCCAGGTAGATAAATAGGGAAAAAATATATAAAAATTTGAAAGGGGCCGAGTGGGGGCATGTCGATGCTGATGTGATTTGGCGCTGTTTGTCGTGTACGGTCAAGGAGCCAGTGACCGGCCAAATGACCGAGAACATGCCCAGCCAGCGATTCCAGACAGGATGTATGTGATTCACAAACACGCGGTTAGAGGGATAAACCGCTCAAATCCAATGTCAAGGCAGGCAGCACTCCGGCTAAAATGAAAGTCACAATATTATTATAATCAGCCGTATTCGCCATAACACCCCAAATCCTACAGCTACGAACATGTTTTATATGTAACATAAACTAATAATAATATTTTTTGTTATACGCGTCGGGAGGGAGGCAGATGAGCACTGGAACCCGAAACTCTGAAAAAATTTGCCCCCCACCCCACCCCAGCAGAAAATTAAATTAAAGTGGCTGTCATCTTCTATTTATATTGATCAATGGGGGAAAATAAATAGTATTTACGAAATTGAATTCATTCAGACCTAAAACGTGGCTACCCCTCCCATTTTTCCCTCTGAAATACGTTCCGTACACCTATGGGCATAGGTATAGTAAACCCGTTAAAATGGCACTCCAAAAGTAAAGAATAATGCGACAAAATTTTGTTTTTACCTTTATATAACCGAAGGTTTTGTTATAAAATCTTTAATATCACGCCCTTGCAATAAAAGAAAAATCTACCTGGAATCACTGGGCGCATATTGATTTTATTTTTTTTCTTATCTTTTTTTCATCAACCCCCATCCCCTTACTTTCTATTTATTTTCACATAAATTCCTCTGTGTAGTTTTTTTCTCTCTCTCAAGTTGAATTCAGTTCGATACAAAACGACTGTAAATTAATAGTACAAAACTAAATTGATGAAACGTTACGTGAAATATATTTACTGTATAGGATATAGATATCTTAATACTATGTTTAATAAATAGGTAAATTTGTTTGTCAGTTATAATAAGAACAAATCACAAAAACAAAACCAAACAAAAGAACCAAAATATTTTCTTGAAAAACTGAAGAAAAAAAACCTATTATATTATTGATAGCATATTAAATATATTCCTGTCAAATTAATTTGCTGCCTTGCCTTGAGCAACTAATTAATGAAAATAGTCATATGATTTTTATCCATTAATATTCTATCAACAAAGCTGGCATGCTGGGATTTTTTTTAGGGAGGGTGGTGGTGGGGTGGGTGGGTGAGGTTTTCTTTTGTTGGAAATAAAACGATAAATTTTGCGATACTTAGTCAAATTGGTTGATGTTTTAAATTATTAAGCACAGTTGAAATTTTACACTTTGGGTGAAAAACTACAAACACTTAACGTCTCGCTCAGCCATCGAATAAATATTATTAATCATCGGTGTCTTAAATATCGTATTTTATTGCATACGCACACGTACGATAGGATAGGGCACACGCTTTAAAAACTTGTTACCCTAAACCGTGTAGTTTGAATGTTTAAATCAAGGACTGTTTGCCTTCTGCATTGTATTTTACTTGAACTAATTCGTAGTTTTTGATCATATATTTGGCTTTGAAATATATATAGTGTATAGATTTTAACACTTCATGCTAGTTGATTAACGTATATGAATAATATGTACATGTACATGTAATACTATTCAGACCAAGTGTGATTTGCTTTCATAATTCTCTCTCTCTCTCTCTCTCTCTCTCTCTCTCTCTCTCTCTCTCTCTCTCTCTCTTAATTGTTTCCCTTGTCTTTGTTTCTCTTTCTGTGTCCTCTTCTTTTCTCTCTGTCTCTTCTGTCTGTGTGTGTGTGTCTCTCTCTCTCTCTCTCTCTCTCTCTCTCTCTCTCTCTCTCTCTCTCTTAATTGTTTCCCTTGTCTTTGTTTCTCTTTCTGTGTCCTCTTCTTTTCTCTCTGTCTCTTCTGTCTGTGTGTGTGTGTGTGTCTCTCTCTCTCTCTCTCTCTCTCTCTCTCTCTCTCTCTCTCTCTCTCTCTCTCTCTCTCTCTCTCTCTCTCTCTCTCTCTCTCTCTCATATGTTGTTGTCTTCTAACTTCTTATTCATTGTCTTCCTTCTCATGCTCTTTTTCTTCTTCACTAATAATAAAATATTTTTTAAAATATGTATTATTTATTTATTTATTTATTTATTTATTCATTCATTTGCATCCTTGTTTATAGTATTGGGTGTTAAAGTTATATCTATATATATATATAATTTTTAAATGAAGTATGGTTGTCACATAATTAAATAAATATTATTTATTTTCTAAATAGTTACCTTTAAGTCCCGCTTGTAAAAAACCAAAACCGTCGACTCAACCTCTTTCGATGCTTGGATAGACCAGCGTCTAAACAGTGGATCAGTTATCGTAATCCGCTTACCGAAATAAACAGCACTTTTTGACAAATACAAATTGAGAAGTCATCTGTGTGTACAGTGTATGTTAAATTTTAACTTGTGGCTAAACTGGTTTCAGACCAAACCTTCCTGTTACTATAATTTTATTGCATAACATATTTTTACTTTGTTTTATAGATTTAATTTAGGTACCATTCAAATTAAATGTTCCACAGAAAATTAATTATAATTATGCACATTTACGACAAATAAAACCAAACTCTAAAAACCAATAAAACCAATGTTAGCATTGATAATTTAAAATTTGTAAATATAATAAAATAAATATAATTGGAAATAAATTTAATCAATGCCACAGAGAACCGTTTTATTACTCGTAGGATATGCATATATAAATATTTTACAGAATATAATTGAATTTTGTTCTAATAAAATTAAAAACGAATTTATATTTGTATTTTAATTAAAGCATGACAGTTTAAAGCAGTAGCATACTTTAGCCAATTTAATTGTTTTTCATTTAGGTAATCTGTACATGTATATCACGTTTTTCTAAATTAACTAAAACATTTTTTATTATTTACCATTTCCTTCCTTTTCTAAATATAAAATTATAAATAATATTCTTTAAATATGTATATTAAAATAATTTCTTTAGAAACAAAAATAAAATTCCAAACATTTTCCCTATAGTTCTCTAAGGAAATGAATTCGTAAATGCAAAATACATATCCGTTGCTTAATGAAATTATATAGTATAGTCACATTTCAAAGTATTACTAAAATGAAGAACAGAAGAAAAGTTATATTTTAAATATAAATAAATAAAGTAAGCATATAGTTACATTTCAAATTATTGCTAAAATGAAGAACAGGAGAAAAATATATAAAGTAAAAAAAACAAGTAGCTCAGATAAACGAATATTCGTATACTTGCAATAATCAAAATATACACCACAAATAGAAGTATTGTAATAAATAAATAAATAAATAAATAAAAACTTATTTGCAAAATTAAACAATATTGTTCAATGTAGTATTTTGTGGACCAAGAAAACATATTTTTAATTTCATTCCATACAATATATTGTTTAAGTATCTAAAACAAAAATGTAAAACGCAAACATTATTTTTATATATGGTTTAAATATTCGTTTAACAAGGCGAATATATATAGATTGTAAATAAATTTTAAATTAAAAATTATAACAATCTAAATTAGAAACATTTTGTTTTAAATCCAGCTTACATACTGCAATGAAGTTGTTATTTTAACACTTTATCCAATACTAAAGTATTAATTATAATAAAAACTCAATATCTTATGGTTATGCTTTCGGATACAAAATATATACTTAAAGACCCCTCTTTATATCCAAACTAGTTCCAGTTTTTCTTTAATAATAAAGATATTTCGTTGCGATATATGCGTGAGAAGACATAATACGCAACTGTAATAGGTCAGAACTTTTAGTTGAATGGAAATTCATGGGTGTTAATACTGTTCGCAGCTGAATGTAAAATATGATCACTTATTATTATTTAAACAATAATAATAATAATAATAATAATAATAATAATAATAAACTGATCTAGATGTAGATATTTCATTATGCGTTGTTAATTTTAATTGTTTAAGATACAATTACAGTAGATTTTTAAAAGCTTGCGAAATTTGTCATTTGTGTTCTATAAGCCGTGGACGGGTGGTGCATGGGGGACTTTTTCTCCCCAACACCTTTAAAGTTTTATATTTTCCAGAACAGAACAGAACTTTATTATAACTTAGGCCGTTACGCAACGGCATGCGAAGAACATGTAATAACAATAGTTTACAGTGACAAGATGAGCGTTAGAGGAAATCTTAAGATACTGTAGAATAACTTACTATCATTCCATAACACGACATACAGCACAGGATGTTTGACCAATTTGGGTACCCCAATATAAAACTCTGGTCACGTCATTCTGTTGAATTGTTGTATAAGTTTTTCTCATGACGATGTCTTATTTAGTTCACGAAGCGTTGTGACTTTAAGCTTGTGGTTTTAAAGAGATACTTATTTTTATTATACCTTTTTTGTTAAATTGCAGACGGATGTTCCCCGTGTTTCGAATTGGAATAACCGGCTTGGACCCCAATGCCATGTACACGTTGCTGTTGGACTTTGTGCAGGTGGATAACCACCGCTGGAAGTATGTGAACGGGGACTGGGTCCCTGGGGGCAAGGCGGAACCCGCCGCCCCTAACTGTGTCTATATCCACCCTGACTCCCCCAACTTCGGTGCTCATTGGATGAAGGAGATTATAACATTCAGCAAGGTTAAACTCACCAACAAACTCAACGGAGGTGGCCAGGTTAGTGTATAATTAATTACATAGTCGAACTAATTAGTCACCGTATTTAGGGAGGGTTTTTTTTTTGGGGGGAGGGGGTCAGAGAGGATTTAGTTCAATGGTAAAGCGCTAGCTCGAGGTGCTTGAATCGTAGGATTAAGCACCCTCAATAGACACATTTGTTTCTGGTTGGGGTTTTTTGTTTTTTGGGGTAGGGAGGGTTCCTGTCCCAACTAGTGCCCCATGGCTTGTATATCAAAAGCCGTGGTTTGTGCTGTCATGTCTGTGGGAAAGTACAAATAAAATATTCCTTGCGGTTAATGGAAAAATTGAGTACACTTTCTTTGAAAACAATGTATTTGAATCACCAAATGTTTGACATCCAATGGCTGATGATTAATTAATTAATGTACTCTAGTGCTGTCATTAATAATTAAACAAACCAAACTTTATTTTACAGCTGTTCATACCTTTTATGACTTTGCAGCGATTGTTTTCTTTAAGCATACTTTGTTTAAATAATAATCTTATTCTGTGGCTGGTTGGTAATGCAAAACAAAAAGCCTCCTTCCCCTCCTATGATGGGATGGGAATTCTATTAACGTGCTCATATTCACTGAAGATTCAGGGACGTCCATCCTGGAGTTGGCCTCTGACATCGCCAGTGACCAACTCCGGGACGGGAGGGTCCACTCCCATGAGATAATTTCTGTAGCAGCCCTTAATTATAATAGGCGACGTGGGGTCCGCGTATCCAAATACTGTTCTTTCGAACTGGTAAGATAGATGATAAAAACTAAATCTTATGTTGTGCGTTATGTAGCTTATACAAGAAAATTAATACTAGTGTATTTTTATCTTTAACTTTTCCTGCAGTATATGTTTGGCGTGGTTATGAAAATAGCAGATAAATGGAGTCAAACTTGACCAAAAAAAAAAAAAAAAAACATTCGAAAAACCCAAGAATTCCAAAATAGCTTTCGTCTATAAAACATTTTATATTTAAAATTACTATTCAAACATTTCTGTATCGAATATTTATTTACACAAAAAAAAAAAAAAAGACAAAAAAAAAAAAAAAAAAAGAAAGATATTTATGATCATTTCACATTGCTACTTGATATTAAATGTTGTCCAAAAACATTCTAGTGAAAACATACTTTCCGTACATCCAGTCTGTCCTGGGTTATTCTAATGTCTATAGAGAGCGTCTTGCTTGGTGTGACCATTTTGCACATGTCAGAGTTTTCATGATCCTGGATTTTTGACAGTGCCAGTTAGAAATACATTTTAGCAAATTGTCATGATATGTGTCTGAACACTTCAGCTGATTATGAACATAAACTTTTAATCATGTCTGGACAGATAAATTGAACATAAAATAGTTTTGAGGAATTTGTAGGTGTGACACGGTCGGAAATAAATCACACATGAATAGATGTTAACAAAAAAGATACTATTTTAAAGAAGAAACTATTTTGAAGACAAAAATCATTTGATGAAAGAGGACCAAGTACACTTAATATAGCTGATGATTAAACCATGTTCTGGGGCTACCTTTCCCTTGTAGTCTTTATCCAGTTTCATTGTACATGTTTGCATGTGTGGTGAGCCAACTCCCAATGACGGAGTGTCGGTTTCAAAGTAACACGGGGGTGGCAATCAAAACTGACATGATAATAACGCGTGTTTGGTGCTAGCGCCACGAGTGCACCTTGAAAGAGACACACGAAACATACACTTGCAATTAACAACACTGTTATTGCTGGCCGCGGCCACTCGCTTTCAATAAGGAGATTTCTGCGCTTATACCCAAAGTAAATTAACTCCTAAAATGGAACTGTCTTCAAACAATTTTTATGTACCTCCTTGACAAATATATGAAAAATGCCTTCAGAGGATTGGATTATGTGCACAATAAATGAAGTGCCGAAATATGCCGTTGACGAACTGTGTTAATATCACTTTGTCCGATTCATAACAAAAACATCAAACGGAGTGTCTTACCTACCTCTGGGCTTTCTAACTGTATAAAGTAACCGGGGTCTTTCTATGGACGGAAGAGGTTTTTATAACCGACGCGCAATATCTCTTGCCCGTACCGGAGATATCTGGCTTTTCTGTGGCCACTTTATTACACACTGAGAGCGAAATAATGTTAAAATATCCGTCTTTGATGTCGAGTTAACTTGATCAATAAGAAGACCAAATATTCAAACAAAGCGAGCATCACAAAAATGGATTGTATACATTTCTAACACTCCGGCGCGTTCCCGACTCGGTTATCACGAACTCTTGCTACAGATGTCTTAGTTTAAAGGAGCATATCCCTACGTTCAACAGTTTCATAGTGACTTTTATGTACTTACAAAAAAAAAAGAAACCCGTGTTTTATAGTATTTACTTCGGCAGGTAATGGTGGAGGATTTGACGTTTCTACATCTCGATAGTAAAAATATTTTAAATAGCAGGCCTACATTAAAGTTGAAATTATCACAATGCTAAACAACGCAGCATGACACCTCGGGGGGGGGGGGGGGGGGGGGTCATTCCCTCCCAAGCACCTTACGGCCTTATAATATCAATATTAAGCATTATTTATATTTATTTAGGACACTCCACCCCACCCACTCCCCACACACACCACACACAGTCCAGCATTCTAAATAGATAAGTAAGTAAGCAGTTGTATTTTTACCGCGATGAGCACACTTATAATAAGTTTTAACTTATTATGCACCATAGCTTCTATAAGTGAGTAAACTATTTAACTACTTAATAAGTTATTTGCTTCTATTACAGTGTAGGTAATAAAGCAAGCAAATAAGTAAGTCAATAAAACAAATATAAATAAATAAATAAATAAATAAATAAATAAAATGAAAAAATGCAAACAAGTAATAAACGAACACGTATAAAAAGATAAAAAGATAAATAAATAAGTAAATAAATAAATACACGACCCCCTCCCCCAATAAACAAAACGAAAAAAAAAAAAAACCCACCTCATTTAAATGCATTCTTTAATTAATATACTTTAGGATTTAATGTGTTAAATTATTATAAGTTGTTTGTAAACATAGTATTTTCAAAGCATTTTTAAAGTAGAAATTGTAAATAATTAACAATGAATTACAAATAAACAATTTAGCATCACTCTAAACATTTCCATCCGAGCTAGATAATCTACAGCCATGTACATAATAATAACAGTTTGGACTTGATTAGTGTTCTAACTATTTATTTCGTTTGCTTATTTCGCTCACTGAAATGTCGAAGATCTTTCTTTTGGGGACACAATATTGTTCTTACTCGTTCCGCTCGTGAATAAACGTGGACACAATAACACGTTTAATCTTCCTAGACACCGACTATTATCAAGAATGCCGATATCCCCAGTTAAAAGAACCCTGCCCCACTTATAAAATGGCAGAATTGACCACGTGCTTATTAACGTCTTTATAAAAAGTCCGTACTCGTGCTCTGACAAAGTAAATAAATAACGTTTAATGGGATTTTAACGACACCGCTATAGCACATCGGTTTATTAATCATCGGCTATTGGATGTCAAACATTTGGTAAATGTGACACGTAGTTATCAAAGCAAACCAGCTACATTTTCCCATTAGCAGCAAGGGATGGTTTACACGCATTTTCCTACAGACAGGACAGCACATACCACATCCTTTGATGTACTAGTTGTGGAGCATTGGATGCGACTGGAAAACATAATCGGAGAATGGGTCCACAGAGGGGATTCGATCCTTCGACACAAGTACTATACTAACTGAGCTACTTCCATCTTGCCCGCTTTGACGAAGTCTGAATCAATGCTGCAATTTAGATTTTACCAAGTCTGAAGATTTAAGTTTAAACGTTTTTTCTTAAGCACGGTCCAATGGATGTCTTGAGTTAGCGTGTGTGTGTACCTGGGGGGGGGGGGGGGGGGGGGGGGGGGGGGTGTTAATGCTTCCTCAATACACAGCGAAATTACAACATCCCAGAATGCAATTAACGATTCCAAAATCTTACTTCGGAGCAAACGTTCGGTTACTGCAGTAGCTTGTGAGCTTTAGTTTTCTTACCCACACTGTATGGCAATGTTGTGTCACACGGCTATATCCCACATTTCATTTCATTTCAACTTATTTTCGTGCTTATATCCGATTAAGGTTCAGGCACACTGTCTTGGGCACACACCTTAGCTATCTGGGCTGTCTTTCAGTGGGTTAGTTGTTTGTGATTAGTAAGGTAGAAGAAGGTGCAGTGGTCTTTAACCTACCCATTGAGTTGTTAAAACTCGGCCTGCGAAGCCTGTACCTTGTGCCTTATGTCCGATGGCTTAATCACGACACCACCGACGCCGGTCTTATATCCCATATAAGCTGGATATCTGATTGGTTGCTCCATATCTGTCCACTGAAATTAATACTACCGAAACCGATTTCAACTTACGTTTCAGTAAGACAATACATACATTTTTGTAACCTAATTGTTGTTGGATTCTTTTTAAAGATGTCAGAACTAGAATACTATGCTAGTGTCCGTTAAATATATCTTACAACTGGTTGTTTAAAAACGTATGTATCTCGAGTTCACTTCTTAGATGTGTTTCCAAACAACCTGTAAGATAAATGGTATCTAACAGCCACTTGTGTATTGTTATTTTTTATATCAGTCACAAACTGTAATTCTATAAAGTTCTCTATTAGTAAAATATAGAAGAATAGAAGCGCTTACATCTTTAACATTATAAAACAGGCGCAATGTGCACATATTATATTTCTTGTGTCGTTTGTTGTCAATCGAAGCGTAACGTAAACAGCTTTGAACCGGAGAGAGAAGGTGGGGTGGGGGGGGGGGGGCGGGAGTTCCTTCAGATAGATACGATACTCGCGTGTTTGATTGACATATGACCACCCACCCCGGGTAGCGGGCAAAATACTCTTCTTTATTAACTTCTGTCGCGCGTCTGCCCTTTAAGGCTTTTCATTTTAATGGATTTTTTGTTTGTAGTTGATTATGTCGAGCCTTAAATGATGTCAATCGTTCATTGAATTAAATCTACAGCATCTGTCTACCTGTATTAACGTGAACGTACACCGAGCAGATCAAAGCCGCCGCTGACATGGGGACAAAGCGACGCTGCGGGCTTGTAGGTTTCACGTGGACATACGAGGAAGCCGTGTTATACTTAATTATCATTCAAAGTCGAACCTGCTACAGAGGACACCTCATAAAATCATTACCTGGCTGTAAAGGGCCCTTTGTATAACAAACATAAGGGGCGGGATTTAACGTAGACCTCTCGCCTGAAGAGCTTGGGTCGTAGGTTTGAACCTACTCAACGGGCCCTTTTCTATTCTGCCCCCATCCAATGCTCTACGAATATCAAAGGCCGTGGTATGTGTTGTCCCGTCCGTGGGAGGGTACATATAAAAGGTTCCTAGCTGTTAATTAAAACAAATGTAGCGCGTTTCGTCTGAAGACTAGGTACCAGAATTACAAAATGTTTGATATTCAATAGTCGATGATACATACTGTATTTAAAATTGCGTTTATTATAACATGTACATGTACATGTATATAGAAAATTATTCAGAAATATATTTTACATATATTATGGGGGCGACAGGCAAATATAAAAGGTAGGTGGGGGAAAAAGAGGTGTGATTGCACCATGACACACAGACACGTGTCTACTCAGAAAGTTTTACTGTTTGTTTACTGTACAAAACATTTATATAAAACTAAACTTAATACATATTTCATGTGATTAGATGAGTTTCAATTTCTTGAATGCGTTCCCTTTAAAGATAAATACATGGAAATCATCCATAAAATATCTTAATGCAATATCAACCGCGTTTGAATAATAAAATTATAATAAATTCTGTAAATGTATATTTCACATCAATAAATGCTCCGCTGTCCAGCATCATAGCGGAGCTGAAAATGGAGGCTTGAAAATGTTGCATCAATGACTGAATGAATGAATGAAAGTTATTTCCATTTTTATGACAGAGGTAAAATGCATTTGTATTTTTCATTTTATTATTAAAAAGTGAATTAAATTAGTTCTGAAAAATACCGAAAATAACATTACATAATTCAAATAACGAGGAGGTGTGTATGTGTGAACATTTTGAAATGATAATCATTAATATACCGTACAAGGACATTGTAAAGTTAAACATAGTGTTTAATAAGTAGCAATCTGAATTTTTGCAACATTGGTCTTGACCCTGTACTCATACTAATTAAGTTTAATATTTCATAGACAAAACAAAATTGCCTTCATATTGTAATATTATCAATTTTAAACTTGAAAACCTTAAATCTTCTTTTTTGCCATTTTGCTTATGACAAAACCAGATTTTAAAATCCGATTATTCCTATCTATGAAAAACACTGTGTCGTAAAACAGCTGCTGTGGCCACATGATCAAAATAAAGCTTCCGATTGGTAGATAGCTACAAACAAATTGAACATTTCTTAAGAAAATCGAACATGCATCTGAAAAAGGCTTCTTAATTTTTTTAGGTTTCAGTTTGTTGGTAAAGTAGCCCACACTATCGTAATTTTGTGAACATTATTACACATTCTCATATGATGCTATTTTTAACAAATATAATTATGATAGTGTAGGCAGGCCTTAAACTTATCTGCATCACATTTTAAAAAAAAGAATGTCTCCAATACATGTCATGGAGTGTTTACGTATATATTAAAACTCAGAGGGGCGTGGTTCATGTGTGTAATTTCCAACACTGTAATTGTAATTCAAATTAAAACAACTAAATACACAAATATATATTATTTCCACTTAAGATATATATATAAGATAAGATACATAATATATATATATATATATATATATATATATATATATATATATATATATATATATATATATATATATATACAGTCAAATCTGTCCTAGCGGCCACCTGTACTCAGCGGTCACCTGCCTTAAGCGGCCACAGTTTTCCTCCCAAACGAAATATAATGCAAATACACCTGTAATAAGCGTTCACTTGTCTAACGCGGCCAGCGGCCACCTATATTGGATCCCAAATCGCTAAAATACCTGTATTAAGCGGCCACAGTAAAGTTTTAGTATTATATAAAAGGGATATTTTAACAACAGCGATACGGTGCAGCAAATAACCGATCTTCACACCTTCAGGAATACTAGTACCCATTCAGTCCCGACATCTCTACTGTGTATCAGTTAAGAAAGTATGCCTCTGCAATGCATCTAATTGCCTCTGGGCAGGCTACGCTTGACATTTGTAGATTCACTTACTATGACAATACACCGCATGGGGTAGGAATTAAATAATTAAATGGAAAAGAAAACAAACTTGTTGAGAACGGTTAATTTAATACATTCCATTTGCATTATTTCTGAAGTAGACGACATGTCACATGTTGATTTATAGTGAACACACAAACAAGAAACAACAACAAATGTTTTAAAGACTATATGTGGCACCCTGTACTTAGCGGCCACCTGTTATGAGCGGTCACTTTTTTCTACTCCCTTGTGTGACCGCTTAAGACAGGTTTGACTGTGTGTGTGTGTATATATATATAAACAACTCCACTTGTCTTAAATATAAATATGTATTTCTTTACACTTAAAATTACGCCTTTCACCCATTTTTATTGGCTCGTCAATTCAATGAAGAAGTGACGTCCTTATATATACACAGCAATAATATTAAATTAAATATATTATTTATTATTTATATTAATTATACATGTATATCTTTTATCTTGCTACCCTAATCTGTAACTTTATTTAATTAAATAGACACTGCTATTAATAATGTGTGTTTTCTAACCTAACCTGTACACACATTACATACATTTGTATGTGCAAAGTAATTGATAAGAAATCCAGTATAACACTCATTTAATTAATAATGACATGAATATAATTATTTAAGAAAATATCAAAATGCAATTTTTATTCTAAAACCCCGCAGAAAATCCAGTAATTTCAAGAAATGATAGGAAACACATTTATTTCAAGAAATAATAAAAAATATATTGATTGCAACAAATAAATGGAAAACAATTGATTTCAGTAAATACTAGGAAGCACATATTTTTCAGGCAATAATAGGAAAACCATTGATATTAGTAAATAATAGAAAATTCATTGATTTCAAGAAATAATAGAAAACACATTTATTTAAACAAATAATAATATATCCCAGTCGTTTAAGCAAACAGCTGGAAATCCAGACACATCATGAAATGTCTTACACGTGTGTGTTTCTTTTCAGATCATGCTGAACTCACTACACAAGTATGAACCTCGGTTACACATCGTCAAGGTGAACAGTCGGACTCAGAAGAAGAGCATCATGACGTTCAGCTTCCCAGAAACGCAGTTTATCGCCGTCACAGCCTATCAGAACGAGGAGGTACGAACACGTCGTAACTTGTCATTACTGTTAGTGAACGCAGCCCTGCATAAACAAGTCATATATGACAACATGTGTATATACATATATATGTTACAGTCAATCTGTGAAACCAGTCATTACGCGTAATGCCTAAACAAATCAGTCATTTCGCGAAGTGCTTGTGACCACCAGGCAATACGCAAAATGACTGAAAATTCCAGGCATTTCACGAAATGACTGAAAATTATGGCCAGCCATTACGCAAAATGACTAAAGTGCTATCTATAATACCACACCACTTAAGTCCTAATGTAACGCTTTATTTAAACTCGAATCAAATCACTTCAGAAGTTGTACATGAAGATGAAGTTGAATGTTGCCAAGTAGTCTGTGTCAAATCATTAAAGTAACATATTGGTTAAGAAAGGTCACTTTAATAGCAGATAGTATCCATGTCTGCTCTTTGTTCCACTATCAGCTGCTGCTGTTTTAAGATGAATGAATGAATGAATGAATGAATGAATGAATGAATGTTTAACGACACCCTAGCACGAAAAATACATCGGCTATTGGGTGTCGAACTATGGTAATGCAAACAAAGTGATGATCAACATCAATATAAAAATTCAAGATTTAAACAAAAACACAGAGTAAAGAACTGTACAAAAATACAAATATCACAAACAGATACTGACTTTTACTCAAAATTTAAATTTTGTGCTGTATTGGCCATTCTCAAAGAGAATGTTACACCCCTGCACCACGGTGAGGTTACAGCACGCACAGGGGATGTTTTAAGATCTCCTAGCATTGTGAAATATGCATCTTTTGGAATTAACACTTTTCTACAAACTTCATACTTTTTGTAAGGCTCAGTTTTAAATTTATCTTCACAGGACTCTGCCATCATGTACTGGTTGCAACAGAAAAACTTTTGAGTAAACCCCAGAAACATGTTTAGTTTTATAGACATGAAAGTCATATGGTGTGCTGTAATCACAGATTTGTACTAAAGGATTAGAAGAAGCCACTGAAAGTAGCTATGTCTTAATCCATTTGCTTATATAAAACACAAAGCAAGGCTAGGTTTGAGAATAAACCAGCGAACCATTACAACTAATCAGGGATGAAAAGAAGCTCCTGGATAATAAGACATCAATAATATAGCAGATTCTGTGTTGTTTGTTTAAGAATAAACCAGAGAAACATTAATTACCAGAACCTTTTGTTAGTAATATTCAAGTGGTATTAAGCATATTTTCTATAAGATTCTTTAATCTGAAACTATGGCAAAAGTTGAATAATAATTAATATTAAGTAGTATTTTAAATCGTATAATCAATATACTTATCCTTGTTTGTTCTTAAAATGTGATTTTATCAATATTTAAGACTAAAAGCCTGTATACGAGTGTCAACAATAAGACTTGAATCACTTTAGTCATTTTGCGTAATGGCTGGCCATGATTTTCAGTCATTTCGTGAAATGCCTGGAATTTTCAGTCATTTCGCGTATTGCCTGGTGGTTACAGGCACTTCGCGAAATAACTGATTTGTTTAGGCATTACGCGTAATGACTGGTTTCACAGATTGACTGTAACATATATATATATATATATATATATATATATATATATATATATATATATATATATGTATATGTATATGTATGTATATATACACACACACACACACACACACAAACAAACACACATACTTACAGTGAAAAAACGCTCGCCTGGTGTGCTGTCTGTCTAGGATCGATCCTCGTTGGTGGGCCCATTGTGCTATTTCTCGATCCATTCAGTGCTCCACACCTGGTATATAAAAGACCGTGGTAAAGCGCTCGCCTGATGCGCGATCGGTTTAGGATTAATCGCGTCGGTGGGCCCATTTGGTTATTTCTCGTTCCAGCCAGTGCTCCACAGCTGGTATATCATAGGCTGTGGTATATGATACCATGTCTGTAACATGGTGCGTATAAAATATCCTTTGCTACTAATGGAAAAATGTAGTCAGAATTACCAGCTGTTTTGCATCCAATAGCCAATTATTAATACATCAATGTGTTCTAGTGGTATCCTTAAACGAAACTAAACTGATGTATGATCCATTTGTTAAGCAGGATACGTACATTGATGTATGGATTATGTGTGATAATGCGGGAAGGATACTTTCACTTATTAAACCATCACACATTATCACACATCGGTATTACTTCAGTGTAGGTAACCCTTCTGTTTTGTTAGATACATGGGCCACACCAGTGTACGTAAATTAGTACACGGTTCGTACATTATCATAGATATGTAATACACCATACATCGGTGACCATGGGTCATGCATTAGTAACAGTACATTAGTGCACATATCCTTGTTACATTATCAAAGACAGAACAGAACACAAACACGGGCCATACATGGGTTAAAAATCAGTATATTAGTTGAAACTGGCTCTATGTCGAAATTCGAATAATACAAAGTAATATATTAGAAAGCGCATCACCTAAAGACATTCTCTGGCTAACAGCATACAGCATACACGTAACTCGATTAAACATGTTACAGAATATAAAATTATAATATAAATGAAAATTGTATTTTTCTTTTTCAGATCACAGCTTTAAAAATCAAACATAATCCTTTTGCCAAAGCATTTTTGGATGCCAAAGAAAGGTTAGTGTTTTATCACTTATTATTCAAATGTTAGTCTGGACGCAGTGTTTGACAAATGTTTGAAAAAGCCACTATCCCTCACAGAATCCGTGTCTAGTGCTCTATGTATTATGGTAATACAGATGAATAGCTCCACTAGCCCAGACTAACAATTCACTAGCCGGGATTTGTCAAATCCTGCTGACGGTTGACATTGCCATTGATCTGGGCAGTACAACAGTTTTAAAGTGTTAGACTGACTTTCAATGTAGATCTAGGAAGTATCTATAATAGACATAACCGCGTGGAAAAGTGGAAAGTTACGTCGGTCAATGATGACTTGGTTTTCTACGTCGCACATTGCTTGAACAAAAATATATAGGTGTGAAAATCCTATTTTAATTCTTACCTTATACCAGACCATTAGCTATAAACTCTTCATTTTTGTGTATAGTTACATTTTATATTCTCTGACATTTCAAATGTTACGTTACTGTTCTAAGTGTTCTCAAAAGTGTTATTTACAAATTTATCAGTTGTTGGATGTTTTGTTTTGGTTTAAATTTGTAATGTGGTTGCATTGAATGATTTATGAACAGAAATTCACTGTAAAGGTTCAGTCTAAATATATTGATCCAACACATTCCTATCCTTCGCTTTATGTTTCCTTTCTATATTAAAGGTTGTGATATATACTTTCCTCTTTGTGGGAAAGTACATATAAAAGATCCTTTGTTGCTAATGGAACACTTTAGCGGGTTTCCTCTACGACTACGAGTCAAAAATTATTAAATGTTTGACATCCAATAGCCGATGATTAATAAATCAATGTGCTCTAGTGGTGTCGTTAAACAAAACAAACTTTAACTTTACTTTTTAAAGACTATGTGTCAGAAAGTGCATATAAAAGATCCCTTGTTAATGACAAAATGTAACAGATTTCCCCTAAGAATTATCAACGTCTCACATCCAATAATTAATGCGCTCTAATGGTGTTATTAAACAAAAAGAAATGTTTGCACTATCTTTCTTTCACAGATATACAAAATAATTATTGGTGTGCAACATTACACGACGTTGGAGGTGGGGAGTAGTGTGCACTACTCTGTGAAGCATAGTCATCGATACAGCTTTCAGCATAATAAAAAATATATATTTATAATAATTGCCCAGTTTCAATAACAAAAGCTATCATTTCTTAAAAAGCTTACAAAACCTATTTTCCAAAACACAAAAACCCGAAAACAACAAAAGTTTATGAAAATTGTTCAGTGTTGCCAAAAAGTGTGTTGTTAGACGAACAGAGTTAAGTTATTTAGTTCGTCTACCTTTCAACACTTTAAAGTTGTTTTCTGTGGGGGAAAAAAAACACAATTAAAAATTAATTAAAATTGTTCAACTCTATAAATAATTCTAATTGAAGTCTGGATTTAGTGAGTTGGTTTTAATTTGTTCTCTCTTTTTTTCGCTTTCTTTTTCTATTTTGTTCTTTCCCTTTTAAAAATGCTACTGAGAGAAATATTTCCAGGTGTCTGACATTTAACAAAATATGTTCAACACGTGTGTTCTGTAGTGTTCAGCCAAAATCGATTTTTATTAAAACTGTCTAGCATGAATACTTGTCCACACAGTCTATCAAAAATGTATAAGTTTAGAAAGTTGGATTTAATTTTTTCCTCTATTTTCCCTACTCTATTTTCTTTTCTTTCTGAATGTTGAGTAAAATATCTCCATTTGTGACACAGTTCAAAAATATGTGCAGCACATTCTTCGTTCTCCTATGTTCTGCTAAACCCGATCTTCACTAAAGTTGCGCCATACTAATTCTGGTCTAAATGGGGGGGGGGGGGGGGGGGGGGGGGGGGGGGTCTTTTTCTTCAAAAGTGTGTATTCATTTTGTTTTCCTTTTTATGGGAGGGTGGGGATACTGTGCCATTGAGTAAAATATCGCCAGGTGTGTGACAAAATATGTGCAGCACATTGTGTGTTCTGTAATGTTCGACTAGTTGGCGTTCGGAGTCACGGCCGGAGAAAATACAAGCTTGACGAAAGTTTAATCTTGTTGATTGCACTGTGGCAGTGTGTTAGGCATTCGGGAGCGCGAGCGAGCCCAAAGCAAACACAGGTGCCAGTGTTTGCAGTCTTCTAAACTAAGTGTTTTTGTTTTACCTGCAAGCAGCAAATGACATTGTGTTCAATGATTGGGTTTCGCGTTAGCGCGTCATTTACCAGAATGTTTTGTTGATCCGGCGCACTCTCGAGTAAGAGAAATCACGGTGGACCGATGTGAAATAGCAGAGACGTCTTGTTGATATATCTAAACGATACACAAACAAGCAAAATACAACTCCATTTCAATGAAATGTACATACAGCAATCTCAGAAAATACTGATGCAACAAAACTGGAAACACGATTTGATACAAATTTAAAAATACAACTCCATTGCAGTGAAATGTACATATTGGAATCTCAAACAAAAAATAGTGATAATGTAATAAAACTAAAACCATAATTTGATTTCGATGAAATGTATGAATTAAAATATTACAATACAACTCCAATTCAGTTAAATGTACATATTCGAATAAAAACAATACTGATGCAATTAAACTGGAAATACAATTTGATTTCGATGAAATGTATGAATTAAAATATTACAATACAACTCCAATTCAGTTAAATGTACATATTCGAATAAAAACAATACTGATGCAATTAAACTGGAAATACAATTTGATTTCGATGAAATGTACGAATCAAAATTTTAAAAGACCAAATAAACTCAGCAATAGAACTCAAATGTAAAATGTACAATTGGAAATTAAAAAAAAAAACTTCTACTATATAATTACAAAAATTCAACTCGGTGAATTGCACTTGTCAGCATCTCCAGTAAAGGACTTCTGCAATAGAACTTTAAAAATATAATTGTATTTCAATGAAATTAGCATGTCGAAATCTAAAAAATAGATTTCTTATTTTAGAAACGTTTCTGATTTTAGAATTAAAGGCTTAACGTCTTGAGTAAAATAAAATATAACTAGAATGTTGTCTACGGAAATTTTATAAATACATTACATATTTTTCAGAAGAGCTTATTAATGTTTTGTTTGTGTGAAATTACCAGTAAAATACAATCTGAATGAAATCAGGTTCATTTGTTTATAACTATTACCAGCAGAGCAGATTTCAGTCAGAATGCAGTAAAATATAATTTGATTTCAAGAAAATGTACATAGAGAGATCACAAATCATACATTCCCCAAAGAAATGAAAACCTATATTTAAAAAAGAAAAACAGAAAATATTTATGTTTATAGTTTTAAAAACATATATATTTATTTTTTAAAAGATTTCAAGATGACTACAGAAAGTAATAATAGTTTCACATAAACATTAGCGTGTGATCTAATTAGATTTATATCACATAATTTAATTTATTTATGGTTTTATTATTGTTGTATATACACTTGTATATCACAAATATTTAATCGAAGTACATGTCGTTAATTGAATTGTGTTATTATGTGTGTATGTCCCGTGTGTATCTATGATGTGCTGATAAGCTTGTAGCGTAAAGCAATAAAATACAAATTGACTGGACCCAGCGATCTATATCCGATCCGTATATTGCAAAGTACTTTCTGTCTTATTTAATGAAAACGTATTTTTGTTATTCGGGATATTTCAACTTGGGGGAAAAACCAGAATGATGTATTATTTATCAGTTTAACACCTGTATTTAAGGGTGTTGATTTTTTTTTTCGGGGGGGGTTTAAAAAAAAGGGGGTTTTGTTTAGCCACGAATTTCGAAATATATATCTTTTATATTTGATCACTTATTATTCGTATTTTGGACAGACAACATTTTCTTCAGTTTCACATCAGTACATTTTTGATAGTTAGTGTATGCACAATGAATCACACACTTCTGTGAATTTTGAACAATTATCACTTTTTTGTACTCTGATTAAAAATTAAATTGATTAAAACTAAATTAATTTGCAACAAACGAATACAGAAGTATTAATACTCTAACTTATCCCAAGAGTGTGTATTTAATTAAAACCCGCGTTTCTCCATTATTATTATTTTTAGAAACCTCATCATTCGATTTTAACATTTTCTAATCATCATGAATATGCATAACACGATATTTATGTTATAGTAAAACTGTATAAATTTATTTAAAAAAAAAAACATTTTTCTTTTTTCTTAGTTCTTTTAGACCTGAACAGAGAGACTTCATGGATGCTGACCCTGATGGCCAAAGATCGTTATCACACTGTAAGTTATATTATCTCTTTGCAGGATCATCACAATAGTCCCTGTAAATTATACAAATTTTACTTTTAACACCAAGTCAGTATCTTTTTTCTTTTCATGCTTATGAAAAAAACCTAGCAGATTTCAAACTATCATACATATCATACATACTTCATCATATGAAAGGGGCGGGATCTAGCTCAGTCGGTAGGTCGCTCACCTGAGGTGCACTACGACTGGTTTATCAAAGGCCGTGGTATGTATTGTCCCGTCTGTGGGAACGTGCATATAAAAGATCCCTCGCAGCTAATGAAACAAAAATGTAGCGGGTTATCTCTAAGATCACGAGTCAAAAATTACCAAATGTTTGACATCCATTAGCCGACGATTAACCAATGTCCTCTAAACAAAACAAAGTTTAACTTTGATCAAATGAAATTACTTACTGTAACTTTAAGTGATTTACTATATGTCATGCGAGACCTGCTGACGCATACAAATCTCCGATCGTTCTAAAGAGTGGCTAATGTACATATTTTAGTTACCTCGAGCTAGCTTAAGCGTGGTTAGTCACTTGTATAGTCATGCATAAATACTCTAAATTTTCTATACTGTTTTTTATGGTAATCTGCTAGCAGCGTTGTCTACGCGGTATGGGGGGTGGCGGTGTGGGGGGGGGGGGGGTACGGCGTCAGAGGGACCATGGTTTTGCCATTGAAATCTGACAGTCAAGTTGATTTTAGGTATGTTAACATACATGTACAGAGAGAGTATCTACGATTTAAAAAGTGTCTCTCCTTCCAGGCTCTCTAAGTATACTAAGCAACAAAAGAATCACGAAGTGCATAATAATAATAATAATAACAAAATGTGGTGATGTAAATTAGAGAGAATATTGACATGTTAGTTTTTTTTTAATTAATATATAGTTTTGCATAGTATAGTTCGCGGTCTTGCAACATCAATCGTTACTATATATAATCGTTGTTTTGGAATAGTTTATGACTTTATTAACAATATAATACATAAAATTTGTCTGAAGTTTGAAATCAGCGGAAATTTAATGTAAGTGCTTGTTCTGAAAGTTCTATTCTTTTGGAGCGCGATACCTGTGATTACGTTCTTTTGATGTAGTGGTCAGAATCATTTATAATCAACGCGCCCGTGTTGAATGCCACACCTTACATATGTATCAGTTATGCGAACAAGAGTATCCACATCAAACAAGAATCGAGTGCGTGTTGGTCTCTCGCTGATAGAGCATGTACTTTTAACAAAAGAACGAGGGAGTAGCTAACGACTTGTAGATAGTGAGAGAAAATCGCAGGTGTGTGTGTGTGTGTGTGTGTGTGTGTGTGGCGCGCGGTCAGGTTGAAACGTTTTATATATATATATATATATATATATATATATATATATATGTACATTTTGGACTTAGCTCATCACTGGCATAGAACGATTTCTCTGTAACTGCTTGAACTACAGCAGTTTTGTAGAAAAAGTCATGTGTGCAAGAAATTGTGTAGGTGGTCTAGACTGTGGAGAGCAAATGTTTTGGGGGGTTGGATGCTCCCCCTGAAAATACATTGAAGAAAACCTACTTGCTTGGAGCCTGGGGCGTCAACCTTCAAAATTCGCCGCTGCAAACGCGCCTGAGGAATCGGGTTGGGAGGGAGGCAGTGCTCCCTATTTGATATTCAAAAAAACCTATTATACAAACAAAAAATATATGTATGTTCCTCCACATAATATATCGTGTGTCCATTACTTCACATATCGTTCCACCGGGCCTGTACAGATCCTCCAATGAGAGGATGTGTGTGTGTGTGTGGGGGGGGGGGGGGGGGGGGGGTCTTTATTCGCCTGCAATTTTATGGAATTAAAAGGCGGAGTCACCCAACCTCCAACCCCCACCTTTGGCATTGAAATAACCAGGATTTTATATTGAGGGCCACCCACATTGAGGGGGGACCACACTTTTTATGTGGCGACATGAATATGTGGTTGGTAACAAAGAGGTGTGGCTTGGAGGGATGATGCCTCTCACCCCCCCACCCCCCCCCCCCCCCCCCCCCCCCCCCACCCCCCACCCCCAACCCTGGGTATGCCAGTGAGTGCAGCATCTCCTTTTCCCGTCGATTCCAAGTCTTGTGCGAAACGGACCAGTGTTTCGGAATGAAGACAAAGTTTGTTAGCTATCTTAACAAAAACTTATCGGCGAAGGTGTGAAGAAATGTTGTGTGAACAAATTTGCTCTCTGCCATGTCCGTAATATCCGGGCAACTTGATTACAATTTACTCGGTTTCGTCACGTAATTGAAACGTAGTCGTGATAACACTGACGAGATTTATCAATAAAGTTTTGTTTCATCCATTCAGTGGCACTCATGATGCCTTGTACGCCTTTATTTCGCGTTCTTGAACGCGAATTTCTCTACATTTCAGTGAAGTTGTTTTTTCTCCTATGTGTAACCTAGGCATTCTGTAATTTGTTTACACATTTACATTTTTATTTCATTTTATATCCAAGTAAGTGTTCAAGCGCGCAGTCGTGGGCACACACCTCAGTTATCTATAGGATGTGTGTCCAGGACAGTGTGTTTAGTTGTTTGTGGTTCAGCCGTTTGTGTAGGGGGTGGGTTTCGGGGGTCGACCTTGCTCAAGTAAAAAAAAAAATTCCAATAGGCCTATATGTTCCGGTGGAGCACGACTCGATCTCTATAAACTTCGCTCGCCATAGTCTAGACCTCACCCCCACCCCTGATACTCTCTCTCTCTCTCTCTCTCTCTCTCTCTCTCTCTCTCTCTCTCTCTCTCTCTCTCTCTCTCGCGCGCCGCGCTCTCTCTCTCTCTCTCGCGCTCTCTCTCTCTCTCTCTCTCTCTCTCTCTCTCTCTCTCTCTCTCTCTCTCTCTCTCTCTCTCTCTCTCTCTCTCTCTCTCTCTCTCTCTCTCTCTCTCTCTCACACACTAACATTCCTACACACGCGCCTGGTGAGAGAGAGTCGATGCATTTGGTCTTGTGCCTTCCACAAATCCTTTAAAAGTATTTCGGTGTTACAGACGTTAACAGAATGCGAACCATATACCTTCCAGCGTTAACTCCGATGGCTGAACCACTTCATCACAGAACTCGAGATTTGCATAAGGAAACATGTACCTTTAATAGTATACTCGTACTTTCCCCCCTGAGGGTTGTGTGAAAACGACAGCCAATCAAACAATTGAACGTTTGTGAGCGCTGGACTCGCCCACCAGGCGGAAGTGTCACAGTTGCAACTAATATGATCAGCTGCAGAGTCACGTGATCGGCAGTAAACTGTCAAAATCGCAAAATTTGAACTGCACTGTACAGAACTCTAGCCTGGGAATCTTTTCTATCCACACAAGAGTTCTTGACGTGGTTTGTTATATTTTTTTTTTACCTCACCCCTGAAAGATTCATTGTCAAAACAATGATATGAAAAACGTCACAAGATATAATCATGTAAAAAAAAAAAAAAAGAGAAAAAAATCATTGCGTAGTGCTTCATATCTCAAACATGAGTTAGTGACTTTTCAAATTCATAGTTAATAATGTTATCCTATAACTGATTTCGTGTTTGATACGCTCAGGTTAGTACTTAGTATCGGTCAGTGACGTAGCAAGGGGGAGGGGCCATGGTCTGTGCTTACTTCCAACGGAGTTTCAGCCACCTTAGTCGTGGGGACGGAAAAGCAATGCACATGTACTGATAAACTATTTAAATTGAAAATCTGTCTGCCTTTTTCATTATCATTAGTTGTGTCTTTCATTGCAATCCTCTATCTTATTTGTCTTGTTTATTTCTTTCAGTAACGAGTACTTGGTACCTACCTCCAGGCAGTCTTTCAGTAACGAGTACTTGGTACCTACCTCCAGGCAGTCACACGTTGGTTCCGCCCCCAGCACACCAGTTCGCTAACCCGCTAGGTCTTTCCAACCCCCACTGCGAACGTCTGTCTTTCAGAAATTCGCGACCTTCACCTTACGGTCACCCGTACCAAAGACGATCACCTCCACACAGTGAGTACCAAAAATCCATTCAATTAAACATAGACAGAGTGTATAATCAGTCATCAAGTGTGAAGCAGCCGAAACACAATATATAATCATTGATCAAGTGAAACAGCCAAAACACAGTATATAATCATTGATCAAGTGAAACAGCCAAAACACAGTATATAATCATTGATCAAGTATGAAACAGCCAAAACACAGTATATAATCATTGATCAAGTGAAACAGCCAAAACACAGTATATAATCATTGATCAAGTATGAAACAGCCAAAACACAGTATATAATCATTGATCAAGTATGAAACAGCCAAAACAGTTTATAATCATTGATCAAGTGAAACAGCCAACACACGGTATATAATCATTGATCAATTAAAACAGCCAAAACACACTATATAATCATTGATCAAGTATGAAACAGACAAAACACAGTATATAATCATTGATCAAGTGAAACAGCCAAAACACAGTATATAATCATTGATCAAGTATGAAACAGACAAAACACAGTATATAATCATTGATCAAGTGAAACAGCCAAAACACAGTATATAATCACTGATCAAGTGAAACAGCCAAAACACAGTATATACCGTAATCATTGATCAAGTGAAACAGCCAAAACACAGTATATAATCATTGATCAAGTGAAACAGCCAAACCACAGTATATAATCATTGATCAAGTGAAACAGCCAAACAAAGTTTATAATCATTGATCAAGTGAAACAGACAAAACACAGTATATAATCATTGATCAAGTATGAAACAGACAAAACACAGTATATAATCATTGATCAAGTGAAACAGACAAAACACAGTATATAATCATTGATCAAGTGAAACAGCCAAAACACGGTATATAACCAATCATCAAGTAAAACAGCCAAAACACGGTATATAACCAATTATCAAGTTAAATAGCCAAAGTATATAAACAGCCAAAGCACAGTATGTAATCATTCATCGAGTAAAACAGCCAAACACAGTATATAATCATTCATCATATGAATTATAAAACAGGGTGTAATCGTTCATAAAGTGAAACAGCTACACAGAGTATATAATCATTCAGTGAAACATCTAGAGCGTTCATCAAGTAAAAGAGCCAAATACAGTATATTCAAATTAAAACTATGATGTCACTTGTGTCAATTTGCAATAATATAAAAAAAATTAAATAGTAGTAAATGAAATTATTTGGATGTAAGTTTATTTTGACATGTAATTCAAGGTATAATCTTCAACAGATAGATGAATAGTTTGGTCATTACACAAATTGAAAATTCCCACCTTATACGAAACTCCTAACATCCTTATAATTATAATAATTCATCAAGAGAAACGCCCAAACAAAGCAACATTATAATAAGTCATTAAGTGCAACAACCAAACACATCAAAGTAAGCACTGTTTAAAAGACACCAAGTGATGATGTATACTGGTACAAATGGTTAATTGTGTCGTATAAACTCCATTTTTATGTAGCCATGTAAAATATATATTTGTTACCGACTGTTACATTTTATTTCAATTCATTTGTTTTAGAACACAACAGCATAAATAAATAAAATAAATATCCATGCGTTAAAACTGAATATTTTTAATTAATTAAATGTAATCTGAACGAAATCAATTATCTAGTAAAAGGTATAATTAAACGGAGATGGGAATTATTTCTCTTTTGGGATTTTCAGTTTTCTTAAAATAAGATTAGTGAAGTAATATATTATGTTTTAATCTTCTGGTAACAGTATTTAAAAAAATAATAATAACCTATTTTAAAGGATGGTCGTGCGTCATGTCAGGTAACTGACACTGCAGTGGAACGTATCAAATTATAATTTTGATTACTAGTATATGCGTATATTTTATAATACATAATTAAAAAACTGACGGTACTTTAATTTTGATTTATTTTAAATATAAAATATACAAAGCAATTTTAAACTTGATACCCAAACGTTTTTTGTATTATTTACAATATGGTAGATCTAATTGTTTTCCAAATATCCATAGGTCGCAAGAAACATATTTGTATATTGTAATACTTTGTTCCATTAATAATAAAAATGTGTTTTAAATATTAATAACTTTATTGAGAGAAAATAAGTTTTTTTAATTCTTTTAGTTCTTTAATTAAATGGTTTTGCAATTAATATTCAGTTTAATGTTAGGCTAATTAGCACTTAAATATATTTGAATATTCAAAACGTGCGGGAAAAAATGCATTACATAGCAGTCATGGTTATTTTAAAATTCGTTTTGTAATTCGAGTTTTAAAAGTGGCAAACTATTTAAGAGTTAAAACTCGGTATCAAGAAACCTTTAACATGTGGGAAAAAAACAGAAGTAGAAACAGGAAAGATTTGTTTTTGGTTAGACTGTTAGATTGTTTTCCTTTTTAAAAACGTTACAGTCACACTTTTGGATAGTCACGTGATGCGCTATAATAGTATCCGAGACCCTGTGTTACATGCCAACTATACAACAGTTGTTACTGGGCATCCGGCTGTAGCATTCCGCTGGCTTGTGGTACGGTTTAACCGGAAGTTGATCTGTAACAGTTCCGGGCCTACCTATGATCACATCTGAACCGCTACTTTGTACAAACAATACGCGTCCCCTGAGTAGCTTGTGTCGAGTCTGGACACCGCTTCCTGGCCACTGCCGACCACGTTGCGATGTCACTGTCGTCGGGTCACGGCCCACTGGAATAGCACGATGATGTCGTATTGTGAAGTCACGTTGACGCGTTTCCTGGCGGCCCGGAAGTCGTCTGCGCTAGTAGCAGCTTTGACGTAACAGTTATCGCAAATGGATACTTTTTATATATATATGCAATTCGTTTCAACTTTGTCTCTCGTTTTCGCTTCTTCTTTTTTTTTCTTCTTTTTTTTTTCCTTTTCTTTTCTTTTGTCTTCTTTTTTTTCTTATTTGTTTTCTTTTCTTTAGGGTTGTAACTAACACCACAAAAGTATTCATACATAATTATTGTACAGATTTATATAGATGTATCGCAATTCAACCAAAGTGAATCTATAGTGTGTGTGTGTGTGTGTGTGTGTGTGTGTGTGTGTGTGTGTGTGTGTGTGTGTGTGCTCGCGCTCTCTGCTCGCGCTCTCTCTCTCTCTCTCTCTCTCTCTCTCTCTCTCTCTCTCTCTCTCTCTCTCACGAATTCAGTTTGTATAACATTTCCATTGCATTATGGTCACAGACTTTATGAGAGTGTCAGGTCTAGACTCACGCGCAGATCTATATGCTCCCATATATACTGTAAATGTAAATGTAAATGTAAATGTAAATCTCCGACTGCAAAACAATTTATGTAAATACAATAATAAAACAAATTCCATCATACTGTGATCTGTCTTTCGAAATGGCGCAGCATTTTAGTGAAATAGATATCAATTTATGTATTGTACCACAGTTGTTAAAATGATCTTTTGTGAAATTAGCTGCTGGTACTGTGGTTGTTTTTTGTTTTGTTTTTATACAGGTCTTATTTGTTTTCGTTGTTTCTACTTCGTCGTCTTCTTCGCCTTCTTCTCATCCTCTTCCTTCTTCTTCTTTCTCAAATATTATTAAGCAAACTAATAATTTCCTATTTCTTCTCTTTTTTTCCTTTTTTTTGTGTGTTGGGGTGTCGTTAAACATTCATTCATTCATTCATTCATTCATTCATTCATTCTCTTTGTTCCAGGCAATCTCTCTCGGGATGTGGGCGCGAACCTGCCCATGCTGAACTTGACGGAGAACTGGGCGCACATGTCTGCCGGGGGTCACGGGATGTTGCAGAGTCAGGCAGCGGCCGCCACGCAGGGCCAGTACGGGATGTGGATGAGCAGCGCCGTGGGCAACCTGTCGCCAAACCAAAACTGTGCAATGCCGTACCTGCGCTCCACGGCGCCCTACTCCTTGCCCACGTGCACGCCGTCGGTGACGTCGAATCCGACGATTCCCACGCCCAGCATTACGTCACAGACCGGCTACGACCACCCGTGTGACATCAGCTACTCGAACGCGGGTGTGCGGGAGACGGCGCGCTCCAACTGGAGTCCGTTAACGCCACCCCCTTTATGACATTCACCTCGGGTCTGAATGACCTACCTCCCTTCCTTTCCAATTGTGATAATATAAGAATATATAAAAATAAAAAATAAAAAATGAGTCACGGCTGGACGGGCACCAGTCAAAAATTTTATGTTAATAACACAAGTGACGGCAGCGGAACAATTAACGTCCGCGGTTTTTTTTCAGACGTTACTTCCACGATCTTTGAACGGACGCTGTAGTGTACGGCACGCCGGTCGTTATCTGTGTCTGCGACGTGCTATTGAAATGTAGGATGTAATGTGGCCGTCAAGCTATTAACATTCGATCGGGTCGGTTCATCTACAGATAGCGAGTCTTGCGAAGGTAATAGAGACAGTGGCTCCACACTGACACTTTAGTTCTTCACACAATGTCAGCCAAGTGACGTTTGTATCGGCGGGATATCTATCTTAGATCTTGTCATTTGTAAAACAGATTCTTTGGACCTGTTTGTCAAACCGAGACCTTAGCAGACGACACTCGTACAGGCGCGCAGACGTGTACGGCCAAATGATACTCGTATAGAGTCAGACGATACTCAGACGATACTCATATAGTCAGACGATACTTGTATAGAGTCAGACGATACTCGTATAAGAGTCAGACGATACTCGTATAACATGTACAACCAGTCGACATGTACAACCAGCCGACAACATGTACAACCAGACAACATGTACAACCAGAAGACAACTTGTACAACCAGACAACTTGTACAACCAGACGACAATATGTACAATCAGACGACAACTTGTACAGTTGGCCGTATACAACTCGTATACAGCCAAGCGACAAATGAACCGTCAAACGACTTGGCAAGATACACCAATAAAAACTGAAAACAACAAAAGCTGGGGGAAAAAAAAAAAGAAGAAAAAAGAAAGAAAGAGGAGTGTAGGCCTACGAAAATGTGGCTAAAAACCCGCACCAGGGAGTGGGTATCAAGTTAGACACCTCTGTGAAGCTGTGCTAGGAATTCGTTACATTCTTTATCGAAAAAGATGTGCAATAGACAAATTCATTGGAGTGATGATCAAACTTAAATATGGCGGCTCGGTCACGCCGATCATTTGAACAGGTGGCCAGTGTCAACAGATCGTTAGCGCGTATTGATATTATGAAGCGCCCACTGGATGGCGAATCCACACGGCAAACAAACAGTTAACTCACTTTCGCGCAGCTTGCAAAACCCCGGCAAAACGGGCAAAGCAATTAGGATAGGACACGTTGGGTGCAAAAAAAAAGTGGTCTACGATAGCGACGCTGTTCGCTTGCTCTCTCCCTCTCTGTGTGTATCATCTCTATGTGTGTGTCTCTCCCTTTAAAAGTTCTAATTTATTGACCAACACCCAACTAAGGTCACTTGACACCCGATCATCTAGTTCAAACAACTGCTGAGACTGGAGGTTTTTGAGGACACAGTGTATATTGTTTGAATGTTTTTAATGTTTTCTGTTAGTCTAGTCCACAGCCTCACGTAGATGAGGTGGGTAAAAGCGCAAGACAAACTTACCACAAGTGCAAACATTGGAGTCTCACCATTATGTCGTACTTAAAAGAAATCCATCATTTATTTTATTTTTTATTTTTTTTATCAAAGTGCCTTTGAGACAATCATATGACTTTGTTAATTTAAGATTTTATATATATATATATATATATATATATATATATATATATATATATATATATATATATATATATATATATAGTGTACATACTATTTCAATGAAATAAATAAGTTGAAGGTTATATTTTGCTTATTGGTTGTGTTTTTAACATTATTATTACCATTACCATCATCATCGTTACAATCACTAGTATGTACCACCATGAAACAAAGGGAGAGGTTCATTATAGTGCTCATTATTTTTTATTGGTGTACAAAATGTGTACTCCTTTGTACGGGCCCCTTTTCTCTCCTCTCTCCTCCACTGGAAATAATGTTATTTGGCTTTTGCGTATATGTTCTCTGTCTCTGTTGCGCAGGGTCATACTATACCATCCTGTACCATCGAGTCGCAATACAAGATGGTTTAACATATCCAATTTAAGGTCTATCACGAAGATTCCGATAGCGAAACACAGAGAAAAGAAAAATAATGTTAATCCAATACTATAACTGAACAACGAAAGAAACGCGAATATTAATTCAGGTTTCTCTAATTTATTTAATTTTATTTAATTCAGTTTGAATCCCGTTTGTTTTTGTGTATCAAAATCATAGATGTCTTGTGACTATTTTAAGCCCATTTTGATAATCTGTTTACTTAATAAATTTTATCATAAAACAGTATTAAAATATTTGCCTGACCTTTATTGTTCAGTATACTATGTGGATGTTGACACTAACTGCCAGTCTGTGTTATACAGAATCGACATGAGATCGAGAAGTATCCATAATAACATAATTCAGTAAACCAGTGCTCCATGACAGCTGGCCTCAGATTACAGTTATCTTCCCATTTGGTTGTCCAAAATCCGGAAATTTGACCGCGCAAGTAGTCTGCTGTCCGGCCCATGCAAAAGTAGTGTTTTTTGTGTAAAATGGGTATACTCTTGCCTGGTTTAGAGGGTGTGTCTGTTTAAACCAATATGCTGGGAGAAAGAGCTGGACAACAGGGGTTTTCCTTTTCAGGGTATGTGTCCCCCATGCAGGCAAAGGTACATACAAAACTTCACGGGCCTGCTGATATTAATAAAAATGTTATAGCCACTAAGGCTATATAGAAGCATATAGCGAAATTAATTGTGGTCTGAGGCCAGCTAGACCAAAAGCCGTTGTATGTGCTTTCTTCTCTGTTGGAAAGCGCTTATAAAAGAGTTTCTCCTCACAGCCTGAATAAAGCATGGAAATAACGGTTAGACACCAAACATATGTTCTATGGTATAGTCTTGTTTCGCTAACCAGTGTCAAAAAGGCTATGGTATATGCTGCCCTGACTTAGAAAATGCATACAAAAGACCTTGTTGCTAATCGATAATAAAAGTGGTCATGCAGCAGCTGCTGGTTTCTTCTCCTATTATTGATATTTGAGTGTCGAAGTTATTATATATTTTGTATACCTAATACCTGTGGTGGGAGGGGTTTAAACGTATATTTGTTGTATAGATGAATATCAAAATCGTTTTCATTGACTTTCAGAACCAAGGTATTTGTGTGTGTTTTTTAATAAATGGGCTACAAGGACGTACCTAAGTCTAAAATATGGACGGGGACGGTATAACTGAGGGAACACATGTTCCGTGTTTAATGAAAAAAACACATTTCTGCGACAGGTGGTTTGAGGTCAGCATACAATATTTTTTTAATCAATCCTCTTTTTGTACTCCAGTTTGACAAAAAGAACGAGCAGCGGGACCGCTTATCATGATTATAACCTTTCCGGCTTACGCTGGGACAGAACTTATATCTGATACAAGACGTCTCATAGAAAATGTTGCATCCAATGGTATTATGATAATCAATAATTTTATGTTCTTGATTGTGATAAATCTTAATATGAGTGATCATTTATACGACGTGTGATGTTGTGTGAGGGTGAGAAATGGAGAGATGTACATATTTAAAGTGATTTTGTTTTTTTTTGTAATCAATCAACAGCTTTGGAAAATATTCCCTTGGTCTGACTTGTACACAGATATAATATTGGATACGCTGATGGTTTTTGTTCGTTTGATTTAGTCCAAAGTCCAAAGCCCTCTAGCCTTTATCACACGATGTGATCGTAAAGTCTATAGGCCGTTGATTTAAAACATTCACGTCATAAGCCTTGGAAGTTGGAATGTGTAGCAGTAGCAACGTACGGGGAGGAGATGGGCAGTTTGAAAAAGTCCAATACTTACTAGTAACCAGGGTCAAGAGTATGTCCTTTAAAAAATAAAAAATAAAATAAAATTCAAAACCGTCTTAGGATATAATTTGTACACTGTTTAAGTCTATTTATTATAGGGCCTATTTTGGGTACACATTTCAAATACACTGATTTTATTAATTTGCTTCTTAAGTATGTACATGTATAATATACATGTTTTATTTACCAATGTGGGCGAGGTCTAGCTCACTCGGTAGTGCTCTCGCCTTGGGTCGTAGGATCGAACCCCCTCTATGGACCAATTTGTACACTAAGACCAATTTGTGTCTGGGGCTGACACTTTTTACTGATCAAACAAGGAAATGTTTTATTTAACGACGCACTCAACACATTTTATTTATGGTTATATGGCGTCAGACATATGGTTAAGGACCACACATATATTGAGAGGAAACCCGCTGTCGTCACTTCATGGGCTACTCTTTTCTATTAGCAGCAAGGGATCTTTTATATGCAACATCCCATAGACAGGATAGTACATACCACGGCCTTTGTTACACCAGTTGCGGAACACTGGCTGGAACGAGAAATAGCCCAATGGTCCACCGACGGGGATCGAACCAGTGTCCCACGACTAATATATCAAAGGCGGTTGTATGTGCTGTGCTGTCCTGTCTGTGGGAAACTGGCTATAAAAGACCCCTTGCTGCTAATGGAGAAATATAGCGGATTTCCTCTCTAAGACTATATGTCAGAATTACCAATTGTTTAGAATTAGTGCATCAGAATTATCAAATCTTTGACATCCAATATCCGATGAATAATAAATCAATAAACTGTATATTTCGGTGTATTTGTTTAAGATCCATGGGTATACATTTCGTATACAGCGATTTTATTAATTTGTTTACATCTATATACATACGTGTTGTCATTTACCGTTGTTTGACATCCACTAGCTGTTATTGATTCTTGAAGTATTCATTAATCCTTTCAATCTTGTGAACCACTTTTGACCAAACAATCACAATAGAATGAATAGTTAACTTTAACATATGTCTTGTTTAACAATGCCACTAGATCATATTGATTAATTAACCACCGGCTGTTGGGTGTCCAACATTTGGTAATTTTGATATATAGTCTTAAATAGGAAACCCACTACATTGTTTTCCCCATTAGCGCTCAGGAATCTTTTACATGCACGCTCCAAATAGATAAGACAGGACAGTGCATACACCGTTCTTTGATATACCAGTCGTGGGGCTTGGAGGATGGACAATGCAATATATTAAATATTGATTCACCTTATTTTATCATGTACGGGACAAACACCTCTTCTATCTGAGCTGTGTATCAGAGACAGAGGCTTAATGGTGGGCCAATAAAGCTCACTTTTGGCTCTTACTCCGGTACCTACCAGCCTAAAATCCAATCACTTAACAACCCGCATCTGAAATATACCGAGGGGCCCAGTGGTAAAGCGTTCGCTTGATGCGCGGTCGGTCTAGGATCGATCCCCGTCGGTGGACCCATTTGGCTATTTCTCGTTCCAGTCAGTGCTCCACAACTGGTGTAACAAAGGCCGTGGTATGTACTACCCTGTCTATGGGATGATGCGTATAAAAGATCCCTTGCTGCTAATCGAAAAGAGTAGCCCATGAAGTGGCGACAGCGGGTTTCCTCTCTCAATATATGTGTGGTCCTTAACCATATGTCTGAGGCCATATATCCGTAAATAAAATGTGTTGAGTGCGTCGTTAAATAAAACATTTCCTTCCTTCCTTCCTGCAATATACCGAAAACGAAAGATATAATGTCATAAGCAAAAAACCCACAAAAAAACTAAATTGAACTATATAAAGTTAAACTGTCACTCACTGACCATTCTGATATTTTGTTGTTTTAGATCAAACTTGTGCCAAGTTGGCAACCGAGTTATATTTACTCAACTCAGTCTGTCCATTGATAGACTTGTTTGCCTGTTCAGCTGGGTGGAAATACCCGTGCTTGCCTTACATGCTAGTCTGAATGTGACGGGAGAAGGGTGTAGCGAATTTCTACGTTAGACCGTCTATAATTACGACCTTCTGTCAAGTGTTCCGAGTTTACACGAGCCCCGGGGTTAAGCGAGGTCCCGAACGCCGGCTGACGTTCGCGGTTAACACGTGGGCTGTTCGACTGGTACACGGAGCTCATAAACAGACCGGATAAAGACCCACACTTCAAAGATAAACTGTACACCGCGGAGATGATTCGCGGCGGCTTTACCGACAACTTAATAGGTGTGGGTGGTCTACATCTAGATGCTGCCTAGAGATAAATGCATAAATACTGAAATTTGTTTGCTGTGGAATAAGTGGCCTTTGAAAAGAAGTCTGCATACTACAATTCAGATTCCAGAAAAATGTTATTCAAATAATACAACTCCATCACCCCCACCCCTACCACCACTCCGAAAAAAAAACCCCTAGCGCTGTTTAATAAACAGAAAACATTACAATAAAAACAAACAACCATCCCCCAAAAAAACAAAAACAACAAACAAACACAAACAAACAAAAACATGCTTAATAAAACATGTTTTAATCATTATAAACGCAAGCAGACATAATGGACAGACCGGCCTCGGTGGCGTCGTGGTTAGGCCATCGGTCAACAGGCTGGTAGGTACTGGGTTCGGATCCCAGTCGAGGCATAGGATTTTTAATCCAGATACCGACTCCAAACCCTGAGTGAGTGCTCCGCAAGGCTCAATGGGTAGGTGTAAACCACTTGCACCGACCAGTGATCCATAACTGGTTCAACAAAGGCCATGGTTTGTGCTATCCTGCCTGTGGGAAGCGCAAATAAAAGATCCCTTGCTGCTAATCTGTGTGGTCCTTAACCATATGTCTGATGCCATATAACCGTAAATAAAATGTGTTGAGTGCGTCGTTAAATAAAACATTTCTTTATAAAACATTTCTTTACATAATGGACAGATGTTTAATAGTATTAAATATTTATACAGACACAACTCAGAAGTGTATTAAAGAATGCTGTTTAAACATTAAATACAAATATTTAATAGTGTTGAGCATTTTGAAAATCCCTTGGCAGGATAACGTGGATTGAGCAAACAGTTTTAAAATTAAACTCTTTTTGTTTGACGCCACCGCTAGAGCACATTGATTAATTAATCATCAGCTATCGAATGTCAAGCATGGTAACTGAGATACGTAGTCTTCAGAGGAAACCCGCTACATTTTCCCATTAGCAGTAAGGGTTTTATTTATATATATGAACTTTCCCACAAACAGGACAGCACAAACCAAGGCACTTGATATACCAGTCGTTGAGCAATGATTGGGACGGGGGAAAACCGGATCAGAAACTGGGCCCTCTGAGGGGATTCGATCCTATTTTCTGGTACATGTCAGTTAATATTACTATTTCTCCAGACAATAAAAAGGATAGCTACGGCTCTGTCTAATTAATAATTATTACATTAATTACTGGGTACAAAATAAGATGTTTGGATAAACAAATAGCACAACTTGCAAATCTCGCAACATTGTGATGTTAATAATAAAAGTATAAAGTGTATTTCACATCCTTATAATTTAAATATAGGGTGTATTTCATACCCGTTTTATTTAAGTATAAGGTATACTGTTATCTCGTATCCGTTGTATTTAAGTATAAGGTATATTTTATATCCGTTTTATTATGTTTTGTCGCGTATTTGCTTTTTGTACATAATTTATGTGTTTATAACTTTTAAAATAAATGAAATTTAAATCGCCATAGAAAATTTGTATAATATTTGAGAAGATATTTGTTTTAGAATAAGTAGGAATTGGTTTCTTGTAAATACAAAACATAAATTAATCCCACAAAAAGAAAGAAAGAAATGTTTTATTTAACGACGCACTCAACACATTTTATTTACGGTTATATGGCGTCAGACATATGGTTAAGGACCACACAGTTTTTTAGAGGAAACCCGATGTCGCCACTATATGGGCTACTCTTCCGATTAGCAGCAAGGGATCTTTTATTTGCGCTTCCCACAGGCAGGATAGCACAAACCATGGCCTTTGTTGAACCAGTTATGGATCACTGGTCGATGAAAGTGGTTTACACCCACCCACTGAGCCTTGCGGAGCACTCACTCAGGGTTTGGAGTCGGTATTTGGATTTAAAATCCCATGCCTCGACTGAGATCCGAACCCAGTACCTACCAGCCTGTAGACCGATGGCCTACTACGACGCCACCGAGGCCGGTGTATATCCCACAAAGTAATCTACAATTATATCACTTCGCTGATAATATGAAATAAAATTTAAGGGTTACTATTTCGAACCAATCAAGAATTACTGCTTTATTCGATACTATTTATTTGCCCAGACAATTCGAACTGATATGTTATACGCTTGCATATATTTCGTCAATTGCCTATAGATAATAAATATAATTTTACACAATCAATTTACATAATTACAAACGTGTAAATATACATGTAATATGGTATTACGTCTATTCTAATTTGTAAAAGACGTAGTAATACACAGAGGATATTTCATGCTGTTTGCACGACTAGTGTGATATGATTGCAAACTTCACGAGATGATATATAAATCATATTTGACAAAAAACATGAAATTTTCTATTTTATATATAACTTTTGGCAATTTACTATTATTTTTAAAATTCCAGCAGCAAAATAGTTCCGGCTTTCTTACAGTGAAAATAACACTTTGTACAGTGACGATAACACATTTTAGATGAAATAGTGAAATTTTCACTCTGAACTGTATTATCTTCACTGATAGCACTTTTATTTCACGGATATTTTAAGATATTTCACTAAATGTTATATAATAAATGTAGGTTAGGAAAAACTAAAAAGTGGAATAACATTTTCCGGATGGACACAGTTTAGAATTAATTAGCAAGTTCTCCAAGATTGCGTAATTAAGTTACAATTTGAAGATTTTGAAAAGTGTAATCGGTTTAAATGCAGAAGGCTTTTCCCAGTAATACTGCTTAATCTATGTAGCACGCAGGTCAGAATAGAGTAGACATTGTAAAATACAGTGAAATTCGTCTTCAATACGTTTAGTGTCATAACGATCAGTTTTAATATTCAGTTGATGAGCAGAGCATCTACATTTACAAATGTAACTTCTAAAGGCAAAAGAAAGGTTTTTTTTAAATAGTACATAAATAGAGCTTATAAATTAAACAATGTGTTGACGGTCATATGCTAATATTTGCGGTTGTGAATGTTCATTTTATTTGTGATATATATATATATATATATATATATATATATATATATATATATATATATATATATATATATATATATATATTACGTATGGAATTATTGGAAGGTACTGCAAACATTAGGACGACAACAATCACCTTGTTTATACAAATACTAACATTCTAAACAGGAAAATGTTTTTAATATGTAAATTTAGTCGTCAAATATGTTCTGTTAGTCGCAAACTTGTTACAATGGCAGCAAACTCACGACAGTCCTTTTAAATGTATTCTTTTAATTTAGAATTTCTTTTATTAAAGTTACATTCTCTGGTTACCATATTATAACATCATGTACAAATGTGAAATACAAGCTCAAATGCACTTTTTAAAAAGTCGTGTGTGTTCGTTATGAACGGATATCGTCAAACGTATGCGCTTGATTCGTCGCCTGTGCCGCCATAGCTCGGCAAAGCACAAACGACAGCCTATTGTCAGTTTCAGTTAACACGTGCGTTTGCCGATTTCAAATTGTAGGGTTCGTCTCAAAAAATTAAAAGAGAAATCTTGCGCTGTACGCAGAACGTTCGGCTGAGGATACAGTACTAGAGTCTTTAGTTAAAACCGGTTTGATTTTGACAACGTATTATGGACAGTCGTACCTTCCTATTTCAGAATTGATATTTTATAAAGTGTTAGTAGAACTTTCAAAGTTTAGTTTGTATACTAGTAACACATTAATCATGTATATACTTTTAAAATAAAATATACTAAAGTAGACAATGAACGTTTCCACTTCTTAATTTTACGTATTAAAATCGACAAATTCAAATAAATATTATTTGGTTTGGAAAGGGTAAAGTTGGAGGGTGGGGGGGGGGGGGCGGTTGGTTGTTTAACGACATCAAAGATAAAGTATATTGATTTAATAATCATCCGACCCCATACAACCGTAAATAAAATGTGTTGAGTGCGTCGTTAAATAAAACATATCCTATCCTTCCTTCCATCTGCTGTTGGATGTCTAACATTTGGTAATTTTGACATATAATCTTAGAGAGGAATCGGGTGCATGTGCAGGGGGAGGGTATTGGAGGTCGAAACCCTTACTTGCCCAAGCTTAAAAAAAATTGAAATGTATTTTTTGAGGGAGCATGGCCCCATATAAACTTCGCTCAACACAGTCTATAACCCCAACCCCGCTTAAATCCCCGCACACGCGCCTTGGAAACCCGCTACATTTTTTTTAGCAAGGGATCGTTTATATGTACCATCCCACAGACAGGATATCACATACAATGGTATTTTTGTATACCCGCCGATGGGGATCGATCCTAGACTGACCGCGCATTTACCCCCCCCCCCCCCCCCTCACCTTTTTAGGTCTAAGTAATGAATAAAAATAACATATAGTCTTGAAAAATGTTACGTAAATCGAACACAGTACCCTCTTCCTCTACCCCTAAATCGTTACGTAATTAGTAACACCCCCTTACATGTAACGCGTATGCCAACAGCTGGCCACTGTCAAAATTTCAAGGCAAATCCCCCAATCACCGACCCCTGGAAAGGCGTTTTACCATACCTCTATGGATATAAATATGTTTTGGAAATATGAGACGACCCCTCAATCAAGACAGTTGAATTTGTTCAAAAATTGCGAAATCTCACGTGATCTCTTGTTGGGGAATTCTATACTTGTGATAAGCTAATGAAAACCGAGATCGGTACGAGCCCGTCAAAAGTGTTCCACTTTCAAAATACTGGCTTTCGTTTTGACCTGGATAAGCCAGCGTAGTGAAACCAATGCGGAGTGCGGCGTCATATATGCACCAAACGTAATTGGATTTTGCTGTTCTATATGCTTAAATAATAAAAATATTCCAGGGAATGTAGTTTTAAGCTTAATGGTTTTACAGAAAACATCATTTGAATAGGATTGTTATTTTAACAAATTAATTATTAAAGCATACAAATACTGGTATTGTTATTCGCAAAATTGGTTCAGTCATTATTAATTCCTTGCATAATTCATGATAGTCATTACAAATTTAATCATTAATGTATATATTATAAATCTGACTTTATTCAATACACACACTCCATTCTTGTGTCTTTACAATACGTTTTGTCCGTATAACTTAGTTAAAAGTTTAACAACACCACTAGAACACATTGATTTATTAAGCATCATCTATAGGATGTCAAACATTAAGTAATTTTTACATATATTCTTAGTGGAAGGAAGGAAATGTTTTATTTAACGACGCACTCAACATATTTTATTTACGGTCATATGGCATCGGACATATGGTTAAGGACCACAAATATATTGAGAGGGGAAACCCGCTGTCGCCACTTCATGGCTACTCTTTTCGATTAGCAGCAAGGGATATTTTATATGCACCATCCCACAGACAGAATAACACATACCACGGCCTTTGACATACCAGTCGTGGTGCTCTGGCTGGACCGAGAGTCTCAGAGGGGAAACTTGCTACATTTTTTCATTAGTAGTAAGGGATATTTTACATGCACCATCCTAGAGACAGGATAGCACATACCATGGTTTTTGATATTACCAGTCGTGGTGCACTGGCTGAAATGAGAAATAGCCCAAATGGGCCCACCGTTGGGGATCGATCCTAGACCGACAGCGCATAAGGCGAGTGCTTTACCACTGGGTTACTATTCAAGTGTAAGTCTGAACAGAAAAATATTCCCAGGCCGTGCCTAACGATATCCTATTTAAAAATTGTATAATAGCCTAACTGGTGTTCTATAATTCAACGAAAATACAAATAAAAAGGTGTGTGCTGGCTTCGTTTCCAAACTACGTTAATAGCATATTATGTCACAAAACAGTTTTAAACTGTTATAAATTGGTGAAAATATTTTTACACGTTAGTCCTTTGTCCGAAATCTCTTGTGCAGAAAATTGTCGTTCGACTGTCGGCTTGTGAATGTAAGACTTTCCAATTTGCACGAGCGTGTTGTATACCATAACCAAATGACCGTTTTGTTCTATGGAAAGCAGTGCAATTTCACAGCCCAAAGAAAGCTTGTGTTTCATTTGTCCGAGGAGTAAAGCGGTCTAATTTTCACGGGTTCTTGTAACTTGTTGGACTTGCCACCTCCCGGCATACCAAGGTGTACAAAGCTTTGTTTCTGGGGTTTTATCGCCATCTGACTGTTCCAGTAATGGGTAGTTCGGTATTTCATCTGTCCACGACAGGGGCGGGACGTAGCCCAGTGGTAAAGCGCTCGCTTGATACGCGGTCGGTTTGGGATCGATCCCTGTCGGTGGGTCCAGCCAGTGCACCACTATGTTCTACCCTGTCTGTGGGATGGTGCATATAAAATATTCCTTGCTACCAATGGAAACATGTTGCGGGTTTCCTTACAAAATCACCAAATGTTTGACATCCAATGACCGATGATTAATCAATCATTGTGCTCTAATGGTGTCGTTAAACAAACCAAACTTAACTGTTTTAACTGTCCACGAAACTGAGTCTTACTGCTGTGGAAAAAGCAAATATTTCCGTTCTTTTCGGTCATGTATATGTATACTAATAATTCGTCCAACGTTGTTCTGCTTTATTATGTCTGTACGTGGGCTATTTTTTGTCCCAGCCAGTGTACCAGGATTGATATACGAAAGATCATGGCACGTGCTATCTTGTCTGAGGGATGGTACATATAAAATATTTCTGGCTACTAATGGGAAAATGTAGCAGGTTTTCTCTCTAAGACTATATGTCAAAATTGCCAAATGTTTGACATGCAATAGCCGATGATTTTTGTTTCTTTTGTGTAACGACACCACTGGAGCACATCGATTAATTAACCATTGGCTATTGGATGTCAAACATTTGGTAATTCTGACTCGTAGTCATCAGAGGAAACCCGCTACATTTTTTCTAATGCAACAAGAGATCTTTTATATGCACTTTCCCACAGACAGGAAAACACATACCACGGCCTTTGTCCAATTGTGGTGCACTGGTTGGAACGAGAAAAAAACAATCAGCTGAACGGATCCATCGAGGAAGTTCGATCCTGCGACGCAAGCACCTCAATAGCCGATGATTAATAAATCAATGTGCTCTACTAGTGTCGTTAAACAAACAAACAAAACCTGCATACTTGCGTGTCTAATTGTCAATCGATCGATCGATCTTTCTTACTTTCTTTCTGTCTGTCTGTCTGTCTGTATCTCTGTCCGTCCGTCCGTCCGTCCGTCCGTCCATCCGTCCGTCCGTCTATCAATCTCTCGTTCGTCCGTCCGTCAGCTTATATATTTTATTTCATTAAATGTTTTACTTCCGACCAGTATAACACAATTTTCCACTCTTCATACTTCCAGCGCATGTTTGAAATTGTTTTCAGCCGGCTGCCTCGAGCATGCGGTCATACCTCTAGCGCTCACTCTTTGTACAGGTGAGTGCAGGTGTGTTTGATTAGGCAGGTGAGATTAGCAGATTACAACCCCAACGAACAACAATCACGTCGGTCAAGCTCCCGAGTAAGTAACGTGAGATAGAAACTATTTCCTCGACCATCTTCCCTGGTCGCTCGGTGCGAAACGGGCTTTTCAACACTCGGTACTTACGTTTTTATTAAGTCAAAAGGTTATATCCGTTTAGAAACACGAGGTCTGGGTATTTTGTTCCTTACTCAACCAACAAAGAGTGACAAAATTTGGTCGTCTGCGGGAGCTGAAAGTGCCAGTGTCCAGTATTTGCTTTTCTAAAATCGATTAATCGACCAATCATTTGACACGTGTTTACATCAACTGAAGGTCCAAAGCACGTCTGTCTTGGGAACACCCTCCGAGTTTCCCTGGAAATGTGTCCAAGACGTAAAATAAATTAATAAATAAATGTGTGTGTGTGTGTGTGTGTGTGTGTGTGTGTGTGTGTGTATGTGTGTGTGTGTGACATTCATTAGCAAAAGAGTAATAAATCAATATACACTAGGCCAGCAGTGACTATGAACGATACTGTTCTCTGTAGATCACTTCTTGTGCCATACAGCTTCTTCTGGAGAAGTTGTTGTAGTTGTTGTCCAGGTAGTTCCCCTCAGCTGCTGTAGGTTTATACAGTCTTGGATGACATGTTCGGTCGTCTGTAAGGAATGTTCTATATGCATTCAAAGACAGGATAGCACACTGCTGAGGTGCACTGGCTGAGACGTGAAATAGCACAGTGGGCCCACCGATGGGGATCGATCCAATACCGATCAAGCATTAGGCGCGAGTACATTACTGTTGGGCTATGTATCGTCCGGAATATTACAGACTGTAGTAACTAAATAAAATTAGTTATTTCTGGAACGTGATGTGGCTCAGTGGTTAAAAAGTTCGTCTGACGTGTAGTGTGTCGTTTGATGACTTTTTTAATCAGTCTGTGGACACAGTTGGTTATTTCCCGTCACAAGCAATGCCCCACAACTGGTATACTAGTATTATATGATGCAGCATCTGCTGTCTTTTCTGTGGGAGAAAATGCATATTCACTATTCAATTCATTTAATTAATTGCTTTTGTTTTTATCTCACCAAACAATAGTTTGTGAAAAGCAAGGCTATAATTTATAAACTACAAATGAAACATAGTAATAATAAATTTTGTTGCATATTATTAACATCAACAAATTTCAGATTATCAATGAGTAGATGCTTTTCTTTATCTTTATCTTTACCAAAGTTGTATAATGGCAGTCTCCTAGTCTTGAAATGTTATAGTTATACAATATACCTTGAACCACATTCCGATAAAATGACTCCACTATATTTTCATTTACTAATAAAATTGTTTTGTTTTTAAAGGGACATTCCTGAGTTTGCTGCAATTTTTAACCAACAGAGACTTTTTGACGACTGTAATTACATATCAAATACATTTTTCTGCATAAAATATTTGTGGCTTTGTATTAAATGTGTTTCTGATCGTTCTAATATTTGTATTAGGTTAAATGTCATTTTCTTTCATAAAAAAAAAACACGTTTTTTCGTACGTACGAAATTATTTGAAGACAAAATCCAGTTTGGGTTTCTTACAAATATTAAGACGACCAGAAACACATTGAATATACAGACACTAATATTCTAAACAAGAAAATATATTTAATATGTAAGTTTAATCGTAGTAATATTATATTAGTCGGAAACATCTTACAATGCAGCAAACTCAGGAATGTCCCTTTAAGATAATATGCAAGTTGTAGATAATTCTTTCCTTGTTTTATCTGACGTACACTAGCTTTCGTTCTCACTTATGTATCAAAATTAAACCTGTGTTTAGGTGGTGTTGTTGTTGTTGTTTTGTTTGTTTTTTTCAAAAAGATAAATAAATATCTCACATGGCGTCAAGGTTGTCGTCGTGTCTGAACTAACACGGAGGAACAATCACCTGCGACAACAGATACGTTGACGATAACGAGTCTGTCCACAATGTGACGAATACGATCCCCGAAGTCTGAGGTGAAATTGTAATTTCTACCAGCTTGTTATTACTAATTACAGGTGCGTGTCACAACACCTCGGCTCACTCTCAGTGGGTGGTGCTTTCACAGTCAGTCAGACTGGTTACCTCCCTTACCAAGTTTTCTTATCATAATCAGATAAGGGTTTTATTTTCATTATGACGATGATGCTCGTGGTGGGGTGGTAGTGGTAGTGATGATGGTGATGGTGGTGGTGGTGATGATGATGATGATAGTTGTGGCGGTGATGATGATGATGATAGCGATGACAGATTTGTGTGACTACATAATCTCGACTTTGTTTTCAAAGACTTGGTCAGTCGGCTTACCTCCTTTACAAAGTTTCCTGTCATAACCAGAAGAATTTTGCATTATGATGGTGATGCTAGCGAAAGTGATGATAACGATGATGATGGTGGTGATGGTGGTCATCGTCGCCGTGATGATGGTGGTGGTGGTGGTGGTCATCGTCGTGATGATGATGATGGTGATCATCGTCGTCGTGATGATGTTGATGGTGGTGATGGTAGTGATGATGATGATGGTGATGATGATGGTGATGTGATGATGATGATGGTGGTGGTGGTGGTGGTGATTATGATGATGGTGGTGATGATGATGATGGTGGTGGTGGTGTTGATGATTTGGATGGCAATTGTTATTATGAGATGTTGGTGATGATCATGTACATGCTGATTATCGTCGTCGTGATGATGTTGATGGTGGTGATGGTAGTGATGATGATGATGATGATGATGATGATGATGATGGTGATGTGATGATGATGATGGTGGTGGTGGTGGTGATGATTATGATGATGGTGGTGGTGGTGGTGGTGTTGATGATTTGGATGGCAATTGTTATTATGAGATGTTGGTGATGATCATGTACATGCTGATTATGATGATGATGTGACGTGATGAAGGTGTTATTAATGAAGAAGGTGATAAACCACGGCACCATTACTTTATAAATGTATTAAATTGTCTTGCCCAACTATTTTACACCACAACTAGAGACGTATTTAGACATAAGCCCTTTGCCGGTCTAAACTAAGGACTCAAATCCACCCGAAACTGAACCTCAAGTTTAAACAAAATAAAGCACATATGAGCGAGGACACCTAATCCACATATACTGCACACTTGGCGAATAGGTGCCAAGAGTGGGCCAAGGAAGGCAGTATCCACACGGGCCGGTTTGTTTTCTGTGACAGCGGCCTCTCGCCCCGGTGCGAACCCGGCCCTCTATCTGACCCTGTATACCGCACGACAAATACGGAATTAACAAACGGGCGGCCCTAATACTCGCTTAATTTACACTCGCTAAATTAGTAGTGGTATCATGTCCTGTGGGCTGGCGCGGCGCGAACACAACTATTTATGGCCTTAAACACAGCCACTTAATAATTGTCAATCATGCGGGGCAACGCGATACGACAAGCTGTCAACACGAAACACCAACGACTGTATCGCGGAGACGAAGTGGTGTTCGGTGATACCCTCACGTCGCCGACTTTACCTTCATTATTTTTTTATAACAGCATTATCAACATGTGTCTTTTTTTCCTCTTCTTCTCTTCAATAGTGTAGTTCAAAACGCCTGAATGTGTATGGCTGTTAGGTCATGTAATTTCAAGTAGCATACGTATATATGACGATTTTTTTTTTTAATTCATCCAACCATATACATATACAATAATTGATATGAGTAATTATATCTCCGTTTAATAGCAGTATATCATTAATTTGTTAACAAGATATAAAAAAGAGAAATCTTTTCTTCTTCTTCTTTTTTTTAAAAGGAAAAGAAAAAAGCATGCCCGTTCTCATATCTTGATCTTGAGAAGCAAAGGTTGCGCAACACCATAATGCAGTAACATTGCTATTGTAGTTTACTGGAAATGAAAGGGAATCAAATTTCCTATAAACAACATTGATTTGCTATGCGGACAAAACCTTTGTTGTCAGTAAAAAAAATAAGAGTAACTATTTTAAAAGTTCTTTCTACTGACTATAAGAAATATAATATTAGATTACAATGCCCACAATCGTCGATTCCCTCCTCATTACAAATGTATTACAAATTATTTTCATTACAAATTATCTTTAAAGGTACTATCCTCAGTTTGCTGCATTGTAAGTTGTTTCTAATAAAATCTTTTAACGAGTAAAAGAACATATTCAATATAGTTTCTTGTTTAGAATATCGGTGCCTGTATATTTAATGTGTAAAACTTCAAATCGTCCTAATTAATATTTGCAAGTAGCCAAAACTGGATTTGGTTTCTCTAATAAATTCGAACTTATATAAAACAAAATGTATATAAATTTGGAAATAAAATGAAGTATGACCTAATACAAAAACAAGGGCGATCAAAAACATTTAATATACAGCCACTAATATTTTATGTTTAATATCTAATTATAGCCGTTAATAAGTCTCCGTTAGTCTGCAACATTTTGACTACTGCAGCAAACTCCGGGTAGACCGTTTAAGACGATCATAAGTTGTATTATACATTTCTAATGAACGAAAACCACTTAAAACACATGATGATTGGCTCAGGCGCCTTCAGTCAACGCATGACTGCAGTAGTAATGGCATAGCGCATGCCTAAAGTATTAATCACTTTCAGAGCTGCGCTTGTTTTGGGGGTTTTATTTATTTATTTGAATCGGTGTTCAACTCAGTCGGAAGAGCACTCGCCTGGGTTGTAGGATCGAACCTTCTCGACGGACCTATTTGGTTCTTCACTCCCAGCCAGTGTTCCGTGCCTGGTATATCAAAGACCGTGGTGTATGTTGTCCTGTCTGTGGGAAAGTGTATATAAAAGAGCTATTTCTGCTAATGAAAAAATGTAGCGTGTTTCCCCTGATGACTACATATCAGAATTACCAAATAAATATTTATTTATTTATTTATTTATTTATTTATAGTTTATGTTAACGCTCATACTCACTAAGGCTCCGAAACGCTCCGTGGATACATACTTCAGCTATGTAAGTTCTCTTACAAGGATAGAAGTTAATTAACTCAACAGTACGTTATCCTGTAGGGTATGTTTGGGTCAAAGGTTACAAGGGGCGTGTCCATGAGTTGGGACGGGGTATGGGTGGATATTATGTAGTCAAATATTGGTACTAAATGTAAATGAGAGACAGTAGGAACAATGTTGGTAGGCTGCTAAAAGGGGGTCGCAGTGCGTTGTTAGTGTCGCAAACTGTTGATATTCAAATAAATAAAGAAGAAGAAGAAGAATAGCTGCGTCGTAAAAAGAGAATCACACATAACAATTTTTATTTTTATTTTACTCTGTTTACGCGCCTATATCCATTTAACGTTCCTACACATCCGTCCCGGGTGCAACTTTTGACGAATACCCAATGAACTACCTATTATATACATCACAAATGCGATGTTTAATACGATAATGGTTTTGAATTTTCAGCTAATTTAACAAAAGTCTTTTTAAAGTTAATCCAGGATTTCTATTCATTTATTTTTTATGTTTTCTAGCTATGTTCGTGACTTGGTGTGGCGTGTGATATGTGACATTTATTCGACAAGAGTGTGTCAATTCGCTTAACGCCTGCTTATCTCTCATTCACACCTGACGATGAGTTACCAAATTAAGCCGTGTCGATGATTTATCGTGGTCGGCAGTGACCACTTCCCACAGCGGTGTCGTTACAAAGTTAACTCTGTACAAGTACGTACTCACGAAAATACGCTACCCTACGTCACCAGTTCACACCAGTCGTTTAACGCGCGTTGTAGAATAAGCAGGGGAAAAAAACATTGCTGCAATGCTGTTTTTGTGGATTTTTTTCTCTTTCTTTTTTCCCCTGATTTTTTATTTATTTATTTAGTTAGTTATATTTTAAATAACCATAGTGGTAGAAAATAATGCTTATCTATACTGTCATTCTTAAAGGCCTGTTATCATACATGTAGTTTCAAGTCAAATATTTTTTTAATATACCGTAACTTCCAATTGGTCAAAGTTACGTTACGGGGGTTTCCATTTTAGATCATATTACACTTCTCTCTGTTTTTTGTTGTTGTTTTTTTAATTATTATTTTTTATATTTTTTATTTTTTTTTAAATTATTGTTGATGTTTTTTGGTGTGTTTTTAAAAAAACACAAAAAAACTACGATTTTCATGTCAACGAGTAAAATGTGGGTTATTAATCGTATTCATAATTATCAAATGTGAACGACAAAACGGTATTCCATCATCAAAATGGTAGTTAAAAGGATGTTTGGCAAAGTCGTGCTTGCTTCCATGATCCACTATCAGGTGCTCGTCCTTAGGAGGACCGCCACTCTCCTACAATATCCATAGCAGGATGCGTCATCCCTCCTGCACTGCCCGTAGGATGACTGCCACTCCCAAGACTAGCTTAAAGAACCCAAACTTGCACAAGATACTTGTAAAAAAGCAGGTTTCAACGTTTGTGGTAATTGTGCCCATGCAGCGTCAAAAACCGCGCATACAACAACGGACCTCAGCAATTCGACCTCTTGGGATGGCCTGGTCGGGTATTCTGTTTTATTTAGTTTGGTTTAATATATTATATTGAAAATAAAGCAAGAAGAAATTATGAATGGGGATGGGGGAAATAATGTGTGGACGAATTTTATTAATAGCTTGGGTTACAGGATTGTAAACACGATACAGCTATTAGGGTTATTTAATTCTAAATTGACATATGAATAACGTTTTTCATTAAAACAATCATTTAAAAAAAACATTTGAAATACAATGATAAACCCAAGGAAAAAACCCACCCAGCAATACAAAAAACAAGAAAACAAAACAAACAACAACATTATGTACCTAGATAAAATAAAAACTAGGTTTTTAAACAATAAACACAAAGGTAAACTCATGTAAATATTCAATATTTTAGTGGTCGATTAAAAATAACAACACACAACAAACACACGGGGGGTGGGGGGAGAGATGAGATGGAAATGGGATGGAAATGGGATGGTGGGGATGGTGAGGATGGTGGTGATGGCGGTTGTTTTTAACGTCCTTCACTTTTCTGTTGTCGTACTATTTTATGTCCGTATCTCTAGATGTCAGTAAACACGAAAGGAAAAATATATGAATATCAAAGTAAAAAAAGATAACAAAATTGTCCAGTGAATATTCCAGTGAACACGTGTCCCGTCACTCTTTTTGTTAAATCCTCTATCCGACACTTTGAAATGGAGTAGTCGAGGAGAGAATTTAAACATTAAAATCAGGTGTATGATATTAATTATAATTTATTTTTAAAACAGTTTATTAGCATGCTTTGACATTTACCATTTCATTAAAAACACATCTTAGTTTGGTGTTTCGTTCTATATGTCAGAAAAATATAAGAAAAAAATCTATATCAACAAAGATTTGTTTAATATTATGATTTCGAGTTCGTGAATTTGTTTTTCTCTTAACACCCAAACAAGTATAACATACTTGATGAACATTCTTTGATAACCATCCTTCAATAAAAAAAAAAGGTTTTCTAAGTATTTAAATATTTACTAAACATTTCAATTTTTATTATTTATAAATTGGACCATGGGACATAAATCGTATATGTATCGTATACTGAAAAGGTCTTTGTACAGATGACTGCAGTCTTTAAATGAAGCTACCCCGTGCCACAATGGACCTACCCCGAAGATTATTTATCCTGAATGTTACATTTTTTTATATTTGTCATCCATATCTTATACTGAAAAGACGAACATAATGCGAAAATTGTCAAATCTCGCCTCCCGTATTTAGGCAGGTGGGGTCCATGCACGAGCTTTTGTTCCATTGGGTCCGCCTACGTGGCTCGTTCTGGCTCCTAATTGCACGCACTTGCATAATGAGGTATGTGATCCGAGCAAATTTTATCAGTTTTCAATACAAGTTAAACACTTACACTGTCAAGAGCATATAATAAGGTTTACCCAGTGAGGGAAGCTCAGGAAAATCTTTCATACACCAGCCACGTTCGAAAAATATCGAGAAATAAAATGTCCACAAATTAATGTCTGTGACACAAAGACGAAAGCGGCCAGATCTGTGAAAAGAAGGGGTTTTGCTCTGCCCGTGCGCGTGTGACAGGAATGGCTGCCGAGGGATAGAACGAACGCTTGGTCGGATTTCAAACATTAATCGTTGTCCGAACGGAGTTTTTCTTCTCTTTTTTTTTTTTTTTTTTTTTTTTCTTCATTTGAATTTCATTATTTAATGAGCTTCTGGCGCTTGATTCCTTTGTCTTCATCAAATACTACCATAATTCTTCAAAAACAAGAATTTAGTGTTTAAAATGTTCTGGTACTTGATTCCTCTATGCGTGTATTTATAAGCACTGTGAATTAAAATTAAACTAGAAATTATTGTTTGTGGAGGAAGATGAAAGCCGACTGTTTCAACAAACCATCAAAATATTAATGCGTGTTCATAGTCAAATATCAAATTCAAGATGATAAACAAAATGTTGTACTTGATTTGTTTTTGTTTGTTTGTTTGTTTGTTTGTTTGGGAAGGGGAGGTTATGAGGTATTTGTGTGTGTCTTTTTTTGTTTCTTTCTTTCTTTCTTTGCGTGTTTTCAGTTCATTGTATTCATCGGGGTCCAACAGAATATCTCCAGGGGTGGTGAAAAACAAAGAGGTAACTAAACGCCGCAGCTGGGTTTAGTGCAGACCAGTGATGGGGTTCAGACATCAATTACAAACGTACAACACGGAGGTGGGGGGTGCTTATCGAGTACATACATTCCCTGAGAATGTACCAGTCTTATAACAAGTTCTGTTGCATCTTACGTTTGACATGAAGTTTTTAATTTAAGCTAAGTTAAATTTGCTAATTGTGGTATGTTTCAAATTCCTTGGTGTAAAATGTACACAATCACAGTTCGTTAAAGATTTTGGAGGATTGAGTGCGGGGAGAGGGGTTAAAAAAATATACTATTTTAGCGTAGGTTTTTATGCATATCCCATACATTAAACTGGCATGACGAAGACTTAAGTTTCTTGCTTAAATAGTAAATAGAAGGCATCTCAGATCTGTCTGAAACTGAACAACCTAAATTGTTCAGTTCTGGGGTTTTTTAAATATTACTTTCATTTGTTATTATCAACTTCATCAATTTATCTTTTTTTGTCAGCTCTTACCTGGATACGATAAACTGTTTTAAGTTCACGATCAGTTAAAGTGTTGGATCTGACTGGTTACACATCCTGACTATGCATTAAGATGCATAGAGTACTGACAAAAACCAAACTCATCATCAAACGTTTTGGCGCGAGTCAAAAGACCACACCAGTGACAATTCTGTCTTGAGTTTTTACAGACATTAGGACAGCCAAGAAGACACCAGCTGTATAGAAATAAATATTCTATGCAAGAGACTTTAATATTAAGTTTTAGTCGGATGTACCTCGTTTTTCAAGGACCAAACCACACCGGAACTGGGTCTGGGTCTAGCGAGTTTGGTACCAGTTGAAAAAGAAATGCAATGAATCGAATGTGACTAAACCTACTGAATTAATATTTGTGCTGGCGCGAATTACAGATCTGACGATGGAGTCGGCGCAAGTCGACACCTGCGCCCATGACAGGCATGCGCTACATCAACTTGCTCTGAATGTGCACGTTAAGCCCTATGACCTGACTTGACCTGACAGATCTGGCAGCAGATGACATATTTTGACAGCGCTAGAATTACCAGATCCAGACCCAGCTTCAGTGCATTGTTTTTGGCCTCAGACTATGTATTTTCAAAGCTTGTAGGTCCAGGACAGCGTGCTTGCGTACATGCGTGTGTGTGTGTGTGTGTGTGTGTGTGTGTGGTCAATGTTATTAATCAACAACATTCTGTAGGGTGTCTCATAGATAATCCCAGGTGGTTTTAAAAAGTCAATTTACGTGATATTTCTAAATTTCAAGCTATACAGACTTACGCGCTCGATTTGTGTGATGGGATTATTCAAATATCTTTGTTTAAATGTTCCATACACACCACGAATAAAAACACACTGATGTAAATCGCCCAGTAAACGGTTTCCATATCACATTTTAATGCGCAGGCCAACCTTCCATTTCCTTACATGCCATTATATAAATATAATTAAGTTTTATTTTTGAGGACAGCGATATGCCATTGGCATTTACGTTGTGTATCACCACATCGTCGCCTGTCATCAATAACACACCCACCGGACAATCTTGGAAACATAACGCCTGCCTCACAGTGTTTGGTATCACAGTGTGACTGAATTCTTAAGAAGCTCCTAACACCAGAGTTAATTCTTCCTTAGTGTGTATTAGTTGGTCACACTGTTATTTGTTGCACGTCGAGGCGTAACACGGTAATATCGAGGATTAGTTCCGTGAGATTAATCTTCTTGATCAGAGAATAGAGATCATTACAGTTAATGTCAACACAGCCCACCAACGAACAGAACTCCGATGGAAAAAAACATCGACTTTGTAAAGCTACTTCGCCATCAAAATAATTTGAGGAATATGTATGTGAAATACGACCTGGGCCCGTGCTTATAAAACTTAAAGTCTAGACTTTAATAAAGTCCAGACTTTAACGTAATGCTATTTGAATGGCGTTGTCATGACGTTAAAGTCTGGACTTTATTAAAGCCTAAACTTTAAGGTTTATAAGCACGGGGCCAGGTCTTGTTCTTATAAACATTTAGAGTCTGAGACTTTAACGTTATGGCAACATCATTCAAATTGTATGCATGTGACGTCATTAGACACTGAGTCTAGACTAAATGTATTATATTCAATCTCTAATGACGTCACACGCATACAAATTGTATGGCGTTGTCATGGCATTAGTGCCTCAGACTCTATTTGAGTATTGAGTCTAGGTCCTTGCTTGAACTGTTCTTCCTTGGGCTTTTATTTAAATGAATTAAATTTATTATTGTAAGTTTTAACTAATTATTTAGACTAGCCCATCAACATTTGCGCCATTTATTAAAAATTTATATTTTAATCATTAATAATTTACTTTTTATGACGCATTCAAAAAGTTAACCCCCCTACCCCCCCCCCCCCCCCATTAATTTTTAGACTTGATCAAAATTTCCCTTTTTTTTTTTTATAAGGAAGTAATTCCTGTCCCGAGTCAGGCCCCCGATCATATCAGAGGTCGGACTCGGGATGGGCGTCTTCGAAACCCTAATGCTATATGAGCACGTTAAACCTACTTGAACTGTCTTTCTATGCATATCCGTGTGCGCCCTCAAACGTTCCTTGTTTACAGAAACTGTAAAAAATAGTTTTTACGCCTTTACGGTACTTGGGGCGCGTTATAAAGACGTTTTCCTACATATGGAGCTGGAACCATATATCGTCGTCAAGGTAAACTCTCCTTTGTAAATCACCTGACAGTGAATCATGGCTACATACCCTCACAAATTTATTTAAACATCTTTTCGAATCAGTGCTGTGCAAAAATAAGGTATTTGATATGTTTATGGCACTCGTAATCGTCCTGGGTTCGAATTATTAAAGCTGTCTTAAACAAAATCGTATTATCCTTGCAAGACTTTTTGTAATGCACGTAGCCAGATCGTAAAGTTGTGAGTGTTTTGTGATGTAGGCCCTTGAATGTTACAGCTTCTATTACAAGCTTTTAAAGTTTATATTGTGTTGGTGTAACATTAGCGTGTAGATTAACGTATGTATTCGTCAGTTAGCTCAACGACAACAACAACAACAACAACAACAAATCTAACGAACCAAAACACAAGCTACACCTATCTTTTTTATTTAGGGTCGAACGGTTTTTAACTTACTAAATGGGGCGGGATTTAGCTCAGTCGGTTGAGTGCTCGCGTGAGGTGCTTGCATCGCAGGACGGAACCACCTCAGTAGATCCATTCAACTGATTGTTTTTTCTCATTCCAACCAGTGCACCACAACTGGTCAAAAGTCGTGGTGTGTGCTTTCTTGTATGTAGGAAAGTGCATATAAAAGATCCTTTGCTGCATTAGGAAAAATGTAGCGGGTTTCCTCTGATGACTACGAGTCAGAATTACCAAATGTTTGACATCCAATAGCCGATGATTTATTAACCAATGTGCTCTAGTGATGTCGTTAAACAGAAAACAAACTTTTTAAATGTAATAAATGGCCCAATAAAAATATTGCCTGAAACAACATAATACTATATGCTTTTGTCCCGAAAAGTACTTCATAGTTATACAGTAAACAGCTGCATATATTGTTATATTATTGAAATAAGCCATAATTAGTAATTGCAAACTGTCTGATCACTATTACTTGTTTTTTATTGTTTGTAGAACGTACACCATTTAAAAAATCTATAAATGAAGAAATAAAGAACGAAAGCAAAGAACAAACAAGTAAATAAATTGATATCTGCATGCATATACATGTGCACAAGTTGCTCATTGCATTTAATTGTTGACATTCTAAAAATGACTATTATTAATGAATCGATTTGCAGTCATGCTTGTTTTGTGCCATATTATAAGGATCCAGTTGTATTGGTGAAAATTACAAGTATCTTGGTCTGGGTGTGTTTATTTTGGTATATATATATACTTAACTCCAAAAGAAACGCGAAAATTTTAAAATATTAAAAAACCCACATTTGAATAAACTATGTACAAATCGATTAAGTTGACCAATAGCCATCTTGTCAGCGTATCCAATTCCACATAACGCATGAAACGAGTACAGTGTGACGTCACGCACGTGCTGAAATTGACGACCAAAATCGATCTGGAATGCAAAACGGGTGGATCATGAAAGATGCGAATTGCACGTGAAACACTACCAGGCCTGGGTATAAAAGAAACGCCAGACAGCAATGTTCAACTCATTTTATGAGTAGCGATACAACGATGCCACGACTTAACGCTGATTCCAGACATAGAGCTTTGGGGAATTTGGAGGCCGGAATGGATGCCAGGCAGGTTGCACGTGCTTTCGGTGTCCATGTCTCGACAATCTACCGTCTCATAGACCGATTTCTACAGAACAACAACGTCGTCGACCGTCCACGTAGCGGCCGTCCCAGAGTGACGTCACAGCGCCAGGACCGTTACATCGTCCGAACTCACATGCGTGATCGGTTCGTACCAGCCACCACAATAGCCCGGCAGACAGTGGGAACCCACAACCGCCCCGTTTCCTACACCACGGTACGACGTCGTCTGATCGCCATCCATCTGAACTGTCGTCGACCGTACATTGGACAACGTCTCACACAGCGACACCGCCTTGCACGACACAACTGGGCTGTTCTGCATCGACAGTGGCGGAACCGACAGTGGCAGAACATCGTCTTCTCCGACGAAAGCCGCTACTGCTTAGATAGGGCCGACGGTCGTATGAGGGTGTGGAGGCGTCGAGGTGAGCGCTTCACAGATGCGTGTGTTATGGAGAGGGACCGTTGGGGAGAGCCTTCCGTCATGCTGTGGGGTGCCATATCCTGGGGACGTCGTGTACAACCTGTCATCTTCGACAACAACGGCCGAGGACGCGGCAGGGGCGTCACAGCACAGCGCTACATCGACGAAGTGCTCACGCCTGTGGTGGTGCCTTTTTTCGCGGGTCACCGTCAGATGGTTTACCAGCACGACAACGCCAGGCCACACACGGCACGGGCCACCCAGGCATTCCTGGCACAGCACAACATCATCACAATGGACTGGCCAGCTTTAAGCCCGGATCTGAACCCCATCGAGCACTTGTGGGACGAGGTTCAGCGTATGATGAACCAACGCCCTGCTCCCGTGGTGACACAGCAGCAGCTCCGCCAGGCCGTCGTGGACACCTACAACAACGTGCCCAGGGCCTTCATCAGGAACCTCTTCCTCTCCATGGGTAGGAGGTGTGCGGCGGTCATGGCCAGCAATGGCGGACACACCCGCTATTAGTGGACATGTTTGAGTGGCATGTGACGCCATTGAAGAAGCGCCATGGCTTTGACATTTCAAATGACAATGCGACCTCGATTTTTAACATGTCAATAACATGAAATCTCATCTTTACGAATTGTTTAAGTTTTTCATAGAAACGATTATTTTAAGAACTTTGGGACGTATTTCAATGAGTGCACTCAAAATCTCCAATCTACGTATTCGCGTTTCTTTTGGAGTTAAGTATATATAAACACCACCACCACCATTTCACCATTTCAGTGTGTGTGTGTGTGTGTGTGTGTGTGTGTGTGTGTGTGTATATATATATATATATATATATATCGATTTTTTCTATGCAGTCGACGCTTTTAAAAAAACATAAAATAAAAAAACACACAAACACAAAGACAAAGTGGGGGAAAAGCCAGGTCGGTTCTGAAATTTCGGTCCGACTAGAAACCGATTTTTAAATATTTTCTTTTGCCTAAGTTTGGGACAGTATTGGTAAGGTACAGTTCCTCTTGACACATTGAGTCGGGTCCACCTTTTCAAGGTTGAGAAAGTCATGTTTACCTTTTTAAAACAAATACTTCGAAAACTAGCAGCAACAATAAGGGAAGGAGGGACGGCTTATATGTTTTGATTTGCAATTTGGGGAACAATGCAATTTGGGGAACAATGCAATTTGGGGAACAATGCATTATCTTCATATTCGCCTCCCACGTCCGATGCCTATGTGAATCCGGCCCTAGTTGCCTGAATGCAACTAGTTATTGATGACTGGTATGTCGAAGTTTGCAGTACATCCTGTGTTGATTGTGACAAAATGCATACATAGTATTCTTTACACTACAAAATGATAAAGTAGGCCGACTGATATTCTGACTGCGGGTTTCTACACTCACGCTAATCTACCCAGGACACCGCGCTTCAATCTTAGCTGAACAAAAGCACAACAGTTTTATAGCAATGCTAGTTGTTGTAGTTTTTCTTCTATAACTACGCATAAATTGCGAATTGGAGCTAAGGGAGACAACTCATTACCTTTCTTGTAAGTAGGAATATTATTCGCCCCTTTTCACGGATTGTTAACGGAACTTTTAAAAAATTTTAAAATATGCTATTTAATTGATCGGTTATTTTGATTGGTTTTGATTTTGTACAACAGTAGTTATGTTCCACATAAACTATCAAAAAATGGTCTGCTAAGGAACGGAGGCATAGTTATGGATTAGCCCGAGTATCCTGACGGTAAGAGAGTTAGACTTAAGAGTATTTTTACATGTCCTTATACCACTAAGGTTTCAGGCATGTCCATCCCGGGTCTGGTCTCTGAATAGCCAGTGGCCTGACCCGGGACAGATAGAGAGTTAGCTGGACATTTGGACAGTTATCAACGCTCTCTAACCGTCAGAGATCAATCTATATAAATTCTGCGCAATCGCTGCCTACCAAACGGTAGTCAAAGATTCCCGCTCTAATACAACAACAATCCTATGAATGACGTTAAATACCGTTACATCGATAATTTTCGAATTCCCTGACAACACATGTTTCACACTACAGGAAGAAACTCGTTAGCAACTACGTATTTAACCGGAACATTATAGAAAGGGGGTCCAGTCGGATTTCTTCATGTAGTGTGTGTATTAGTGATTGTATTAGTGATTAATATGTCAATTTTTTTTTAATCAATAGTTCTTGAGTCCGCCCTTGGACTCGCATATTAAATGTCGTAGTTGGTGATTTTAGTATCCTGGTCGCAATTTTAGTTGATCGGTATACACACAACAATAATATTAAACGCTACTAGATTTAAGATTGTTAGACAAGTCATTTTGTTGTTGTTTTTGTTGTTTTCTGTTCCTTTTTTTAAAAAGAAAATTAATTATTAAAAAATTAAATAAATGTGTATAACCATCAAATTCATTTTATTTATAAAAACCAGTTTGTACACAAGTACTATGCGTCTTAACGTGTCTGTGCACTCTGACTCGTAACTGTGTTTAAAATTGCATTCATACTGTGCAACTTGTAGTAATGATTTGTTTTATGTAATTCAGATGTATCTAAATTTGGTCCCAAGCTACAACTTACACAGTAAGAGTAGCATACAATATAAAGTATTATAAATTGCATGCTACAAGTCGTTACTACATGAGAACAACCCTGTACAGTAACACAACAGAATGTTCAGTGGAAACTGAAAAGCAAACCTATTAACACAAAATTTGAACACAACTACAAATCTAATGAAATACATAACACATTACAGCAGAATAAAAATTTTTTAAAAACATGTTTATTAAAATAGTAAAACGTACCAGATTTGTTTTTATGTTAACGTAAAAATGCATAAAACGTTATTCAATATATAAATATAATGTTTGTATATAAACAAAAAATATAAAAATTTCCTTAATACCCCAGTTCATTTTGATTAACCATAGTAAATGACAATATTCTGTGCACTATTTATCAGACACGTAGCCGAGTACTTAATGCTGGTTATGGTAGGACAAATGCATTAAAGGAATTTAAAGCTGCCATTCAAATTATAGTGTTTAATATATTAGTACTATTAGTTAGAAAAGACAGCCCAGTTTAATTTTCTTCCTATGACGAGTTATTCTTCAATTTCCGTTAACTGATATTCTTAATCTAGGTTACAGTTAAAGTTTGTTTTGTTTAACGACATCACTAGAGACATTGATTTTTTCATCATCGGCTAATGGTTGTTAAATATTTGGTAATCCTGGGGCGTAGCCAGAGAGGGAAAAATGCCGAGGCAAACCCAGACCTGTAAAATAAATATCAGTGTCATGGGAATAATAAAATAAATCTGGGGAAATTCATGTCTCATACTGGCTACGTCATTATAATAGATTACATACAAATTCTCTTTTGGTCAAATTGAAACTAAATTGAAATTGAAATAGATCTAATTATATTTTAATTTTTTTTTTTTTTATTGAAACACATTTTTAAAAACATTTAGAAACACAAATGGATTAGGCACTTTTTTCCAACTTACTAGGACATTGATATATTTATACAAAAGCCATGATAAAAAGTAAAAAGTAAATAGAGATGAACACAGTTAGTATCAAGTTTACGAAAAGGAGCTAAGTGCAAAAGCGTAAAATAAGCTGAGCGCAAAAGCAAAAAATCGATGAGATTAAATAAAATGCATCGAGACACTTAACGATGTTTATTGATAGTATAGGAACAACACACGAGCTTATTAACCTTGGTGTAATTAGTTTTGTTTTGTGTTTTGTGTTTTGTTTATTTGGTTGGGTTTTTTGTTTTATTTGTTTGTTTGTTTGCATTTAAAAACGATTTAAAAAAAAAGTATTTTAATTATACAAACAGAAAGTGTACTGTGGCTGTTACATATTAATTAATAATGTGGATGTAGCTCAGTGTTAAAATACTCGCTTGAGGTGTCATGGGTCGTACGATCGATCCCCAATCTATCGTGTCAAATCCCTAATCAATGTCAGTGGACATATCTAATGACCTTTTGCCTTTACAACAATAGGATAAGCAGCCTATGATTTGATTTGACCAATATAATATGACTAACAGGCAATAAGATATATGACTAACCACATGACATGATACCACATGACTAACAGACAATATCATATGACGTCACTAACGGACAACACCATACGATGTGATCAACAGCCAATGATTAACAAAGTGACATTAAGTACATACATATTCATGTTTTAAAAACAAATCGGCTTCTTATAAAAATTATTCTTCAATAACGTTGCACTGCAAGTTAAAGAATAATATATCCGATAAAAAAAAGTTCTGGAAGACGTACAATATCACATATCAATTTTCGAAGTTCCTGCGAAGATTTTTAATGGGGGTTTTCTTCTTCCTCTTCTTCTTCTTCTTCTTCTTCTTCTTCTTCTTTCTTTTTAAATTCATCATCTATTGTTCCTGTGTTGAGTTACTACTGGTGGCTTGTGAAGGGTCATCTGTTGGTGAAATATGGATATTTAAATTAGTTGGATTCAATATCTGTGATTCGATGTTAGTTTGATCTTCCACGGTAGATGTAATCGAGTCGTTGTCTTGGAGCAGACGAGACAGGTTGTTCCTGAAAAAACACGAAGAAAATCAAATTCTTATCATTTCAAGACACATGGAGTACATTGGATAATTGGTTCATTTAGTATTTTCCGTCATGGAACCCGAGAATACCAGGTATCACTTATAGATGAAAAGTCTGGAAATGCCATGAGCTACGTTTGTAGGTGGAGGTGTATTTTCTTCTGGGGTTTTTTTTTGTTGTTTTTTGTTGTTGTTGTTGTTGTTGTTGACAAATGTGATTTCGCGTATCTAATTACGTTTCTTTAATTTTGATAAATGTTATTCTAGAATAACAATATGTATGATAAAATATCTAAATTAGTGTTAATGAATGGTGATTCTGTAGGCAATTTCTCAAAGCAAATAATACAAAAATTCTACATTTACTGAGTCATCGGGATATTGCACTCCCAACTCCAAATATTATGCGGATAATTTTAACATGCTCATATACCACTAAGTTTTCGAGCATGTCTATCCCGGGTCCTGTCTCTGGATAGTCAGGGGCATCACTCAGGACAGAAAGACAAATATCTATAAATGCTCCCCCACCCCGCCCCAGTTGCTGACATTTTCTGAACCAAATTCAAATAAAATAATTCATGAAGAAAGAAATGTTTTATTTAACGACGCACTCAGCACATTTTATTTACGGTTATATGGCGTCAGACATATGGTTAAGGACCACACAGAGTTTGAGAGGAAGCCCGCTGTCGCCACTACACGGGCTACTTTTTCCGATTAGCAGAAAGGGATCTTTTATTTGCGCTTCCCACAGGCAGGATAGCACAAACCATGGCCTTTGTTGAACCAGTTATGGATCACTGGTCGGTGAAAGTGGTTTACACCTACCCATTGAGCCTTGCGGAGCACTCACTCAAGGTTTAGAGTCAGTATCTGGATTAAAAATCCCATACCTCGACTGGGATCCGAACCCAGTACCTACCAGCCCGTAGACTGATAGCCTAACAACTACGCCACCGAGGCCGGTGAAAGAATTCATGAAGACATCTCGTAATATGTGCTTTGTTACCATGTGTCACGTACATGATTGTTACCAGTATCCTCTATCGTGGACGGAGAAAGATAAAGTTTGTTTTGTTTAACGATACCTCAAGAGCACATTGATTTATAAATTATCAGCTATTGGATGTCAAACATTTGGTAATTTGTACAGAGAAAGTTTAAAGATTCGTTTTGTTTAACGACACCACTAGAACACATAGATTTATTAATCATCGGCTATTGGATGTTACACATTTGGTAATTTCGACATATAGTCGTAGAAAGAAAACCCACTAAATTTTTCCATTAGTAGCAAGGGATTTTTTTTTATATGCACCATCCCACAGACAGGATAGCAATCACCACAACCTTTGTTATACCAGTCGTTGTGCACTTGACGGAGTGATTAATAGCCAAATAGGCCCACCGACGGGGGATCAATCCTAGACCGACCGCGCATCAAGCGAGCGTTTTAACACTGGTCTATACGTCACGCTCTCTTGTACGGAGAAATGATTCTGAAATAAGTTTGGCGTTTTTGCGAGTTATATGTACTCACTCAATCCTGGCCAGGGCGTACTCCTGCCGAGACAGGCGGTTTGTGACTGTGAGCAGCGTGAGTTTGTGTGACTCGAGGCTGTCCCAGATGTCCTTGATGTACTTGTTGATCTCGTTGAGCGGGGGGTTCTCCCACTTCTCCAGGATGTCGCCCGGACTCGTTAGCTCCTCCATCTCAACGTACTTGCTGATCCGCGAGTTCTGGGAACAAAAGGTAAAGTCTGTTTGTGTTTAACGACACCACTAGAGCACATTGATTTATTAATCAGCGGCTATTTGTTAAAGTTTGCTTTTGTTTACCTACACAGCTAGAGCACATTGGTTTATTAATCATCGGCTACTAGGTGTCAAACATTTGGTAATTTTGACATAAATTTGTTTGTTTGTGTTTAACGACACCACTAGAGCACATTGATTCATTTATCATCGGTTACTGGGTGTCAACCATTTGGTAATTTTACATATAGTCTCAGAGAGGAAACACCACTATTTTTATTATTTTTTTTTTTCATTAGTAGAAAGGAATCTTTTATATTCACCATCCCACAGACAGGATAGTACATAACACAGCCTTTGATATACTAGGCGTGGTACACTGACTGGAACAAAAAATAAGCCAATTACGTGAATCTGTATAGAACACGAGGTAAAGGCCGCTTTGCATGTGCGCAGTTGTTGGCGCTGTGCGGGCGCGGTACAGGCGCGGAACACGGACAGTTTGATGCTGTGGTTATCAGTATGAGCAGCGCAATTTTTTGGTAATCGCGCTCGTTCCGCCTGAAAGTCTGAGCTCATGGAATACAGTCATTAGGCACGTTCAGGAGGGCGAGCGCTTGCTGTTCCTTACTAGAAGCGCTCGCCCTCTTGAACACGCTGCTGGGACACACAGATAATGGCTGGTGTTTATGGGTATGGGTAATTTTTGGAGTGCTTCCATCATAAAACTGTTCAAGCACGCTTGTCGTGGGCACAACCTCTGACTTCGTCAGACTTCTGTCCAAGACTGGTATTGGTCGTTATGTTGAACTGAACTTTGTGCAACCTAATCTGGCAACAGATGTCGCCTGCCTGTCCAGACTGTTTACTCAGAATAGAGGTTAATTAACTAGTTTCGCCGGTGAATGTTAGATGGAAAACTTACTTTTACAATATAGGATATTGTTATTATTCACCAGTAAAACAAAATTAATTAATTCCGAAACAGACCTATGGTATTCAAGTATGTATTGCACCACTAGTTACTTATTTCATATTTCATATTCGTGACTTATCTCTCATAGTTCCATAAAATGGCTTATGTATATTTATATTTCTTATATTTTGTATATGTTTGTGATGCATGTGAAGGTGAGGCATCAATAGATTATCTGTCTGTCTGTCCAATAGCCGTTCTGTATTTTGTGCTGGAGTGTCGTTAAACATTAATTTTAGTCTGTCTGTCTGCAGTTGTAATGCACAGGCACGGCGCAGCAGGGGAAACTGGGAGGTGCTCTAGCCCCCACAATAATTCTGAATATAAAAAATATATTATTGGTAGCAAATATTAAGGCAGAAATGAATTTTACTTGTAGAATGCAGAAAAACCGCATTTCAAGAAATCTAGTTTTCAAAATTGTACGGGGGAGCATACCCCGAAACCACTAGAAACTTTGCTTTGCGCCCTCGATCTCAGTCAGCCCCCCCCCCCCCCTCCCCAATGTTTACTGCTTCCGCCGTGCCTGATGCATAAGATAAAGATAATGATAAACTTGATTGCATATGAACATTCCACATTTGCATATAAGAAGTGTTGTTGTGTTACTTTTTTTCATTTCAACTTATTTTCGTGCCAATATCCAATTAAGGTTTAAGCACGCTGCCCTGGGCACACACACCTCAGCTATCTGGGCTGTCTGTCCAGGACAGTGAGTTAGTTGGTTAGTGGTTAGTCGCAGAGAAGAAGGTGTAGTGGCCTTACACCTACCCACTGAGCCCTTAAGAACTCGCACTGGGTTGGAGCAGGTACCGGGCTGCGAACCCTATACCTACCAACCTGTAGTCCAATAGCTTAACCACAACGCCACCGAGGCCGGTTGTGTTACCTTGCCAATGAAGAGGCTGTTGAGCTCCACCCTGGTGATGATCCATGCCCGGTTCAGTTCCAGGCCACGCTGAGCGTCTCGCTGGACATTCTGGTAGGTGTCGCTGACCTGAGCGATCAGGATGTTGAGTAGAATCACACAGCACGTGAAGAGGAAACCCACCATCAGGATCGTGCTCAAAGTCCTGGAAATTCAGTTCAGGAAGAGGGAAAAAAATGTTTTATTTAACGACACACTCAACACATTTTATTTACGGTTATATGGCGTGGAACATATGGTTAAGGACCACACAAATATTGAGAGAGGAAACTCGAGGTCGCCACTTCATGGGCTACTCTTTTCGATTAGCAGCAAGGTATCTTTTATATGTACCATCCCAGACAGGATAGCACATACTACGGCCTTTGGTGTACCAATGGGCCCACTGACGGGAATCGATCCCAAACCGACCGTGTATCAAGCAAGCGTTTTTACCACTGGGCTACGTCTCGCCCATCAGTTCAGGAATGCAGAATTTCAGATAATGGAATCAAGAAATTATTCAGTTTAGTTATTCAATTCAATAATTCGATTCAGTAATTCCGTGGGGTTGTTTTTTAAGATAACTGTGTTCAATGGTATGTGCTATCCTGTCTGTGTGACAGTGCATATACAAGATCCCTTGCTACTAATGAAAAAATGTAGCAGGTTTTCTCTATGACTAAATGTCAACATTACCAAATATTCCATGGTATGTGCTATCCTGTCTGTGCGATAGTGCATATAAAAGATCAATTGCTACTAATAAAAAAATGTAGCGGGTTTCCTCTCTATGACTAAATGTCAACATTACCAAATATTTGACATCAAATAGCCGATTATTAATAAATCAATGTGCTCTAGTGGTGTTGTTAAACAAAACAAATGTGAACTGAACAGTTACTAGTATTGAATTCACGTAATTCAGGGTTTTTTTATTCAGTTCAGTTCAGTACATCACTTCCTTAATCAGGGCTTACCCTGAATCGAAAATACCTGTTGCCAAACAATTAGCCACTGAATTAATTGAATATTATTAACTGAATAACTAAACTGAATTACGGTAATTCAGTTCATTTATTTAGTTAATAATTAAGTTCAATAATGCATTTTAATTTGTGCAGTCTATAAAATTCACCATCTCATACAACATTCTGCACTTAAAGGCAACCTCCTCTTTTTCAAAGTACTTTTCTCTTATTGACAGGCATATTGGTATCAAAACAAAGTTCAGTGAGTGTTTCTTACTTGTATCCATCCGGACCGGTATATTCTACAACTGGCTGCGCCTCAATCAGGGAACGTACACCCGTGAAGAGAATATTCCAAAAGTTACTGTAAAAATATCAGTATTAGAAAAATTAGTATAAGTTAAATAAAAACATTAACATTTTCAACAATATCTCTTTCCCCATTTCTCTCTGTATCTCTCTCTCTCTCTCTCTCTGTCCATCACTGTCTCTCTCTCTCTCTCTCTCTCTCTCTCTCTCTCTCTCTCTCTCTCTCTCTCTCTCTCTCTCTCTCTCTCTCTCTCTCTCTCTCTCTCTCTTGTGATATAGACCCCATCGTGGTGCAGGGGTGGCAACATTCTGATGGGTTTCCTTGAGAGTGGCGAATACAGCATATATTCAGTATCTCTTGGGAGTTTTTGAACAAGTTCTTTATGCATCTGTTTTCAAATATGTTTTTCATTATTTTGATTTGGTGCAATATTGATTTGTTTACCACAGCTACATACACTGTTTCCATGGTCTAATCATAGCGTTTATTTCATTAATAGTTTTAGAATTGTAAACTAATCTTCATCATACACCATTGTTTGACACCCAATAACCGATGAGTCTTTTGTGCTGAAGTGTCGTTAAACATTTATTCATTTATTCATTCATTCATTCATTCATTCATTCATTCATTCGTGATATAAAGGTCTATAAAACTATGGAAATTAACAATTATATACTGAATGTGAACACTAAAAACTTATAATAAAGAAAAGCCTGAATCAGAATGTTACCTGGTTTCTGAGTGTAGCTGAAGCGACTCCTCCCCTCTCAGGGCTAGAACAAACGACCCGCTGAACGTGAGCAGAATGACGGCGAACAGAATCGTGAACTGGATGAAGTCGTGCTCGAGGATTCGCCACAGAATCTGTGAATAGGCTCCCGTCTGTCTGGGTTAAACAATACGTCTGCTATCAAATGCATCTTGTATATACAGTACATTCTCTATATGTTCAAGTTAGATATAGATAGATATAATTATATGTATGTACAAAAGAAGATTTAAAGAAAAATAAAACATTCATTACAGCAATACATAAATCGGATCCCAAATTAAGCGGCCACAGTAAATGTTTACTGGTCTATAAAAGAGATATTTTAACAACAGCGCTAAGGTGCAGCAAATAATGGATCTTCACACCTTCGGGAATACTATAGTACCCATTCAGTCCCGACATCTCAACTGTGTATCAATTAAGAAAGTAGGACTGGAATGCATCTGACAATGACAATGACAAAGAGATTTACGTGCACATTCAGAGTAAGCTGTTGTAGCACACGCCTATCCTGGTCACAGGGACCGGCCTTGGCCGGTTCCCTCTGTCCAGGACAGGAAAGAGTTGGGGGAGGGTTGTAGAGAGGGAACGCCTGCACTGGCAAGCGTCAAAGAGGAAGAGGTGCGCGTTTACATGAAGGAAATTTAGCGCAATTTTGATGGTCGTTCTAATTGAAATAGTGAAGAGAGCCAATAGGTTTTGCTTTTAGTATTCCGAATGTGGCTCTTTATTATGACCGTCTTGGTGCTGTAGGGTGTCTCCCTATGTTGCCCATAGGGCCCTTAGAAAGGGCCTGATCTCTTCTGATCGTGGCATGACAACCCAGGAGAGAATGCATCTAATTGCCGCTTAACATATGTAGATTCACTTACTATGACAATACACCGCATGAAGTAGGAATTAAATAATTAAATGGAAAAAGAAAACAAACGTATTGAGAATGGATAACCGGCCTCGGTTGCGTCGTGATTAAGCCATCGGACTACAGGCTGGTAGGTACAGGGTTCGCAGCCCAGTACTGGTTCCAACCTAGAGCGAGTTCTTAAGGGTTCAATGGGGAGAGAGAGAGAGAGAGAGAGAGAGAGAGAGAGAGAGAGAGAGAGAGAGAGAGAGAGAGAGAGAGAGAGAGAGAGAGAGAGAGAGAGAGAGAGACAGAGAGAGAGAGAGATTGATTCAATACATATTTGTTTCAATTACCTAAATACAGCTGCATATTTAAATATCCTGAGACTCCACAACAGGTAGCCTATGGAGTAAACAAACCACTGTTCCTGTCTGTACGTGAAGCGTAGCGGCAAAACAGCGATCAGTAGACATGACGAGCTCAGGTCTATCCAGTTGAATTGGTCTTTCCAATAATCTAGTTTGTGCCTGCATTAACGAAGGACAAACATCATTAATTACACAGCAAAATTATTATGGTAAACTACAAAATATACCAGCCCGAATCAAAACTGATTGACTCAAACTAATGTGAGAATATAAACGTAAGATAGGGGAGGGATTTAGCTCAGTTGGTCGAGTGCTCGCTTGAAGTACTTGCGTCTCAGGATCGAACCGCCTCGCTTGATCCATTCAACTGATTGGGTTTTTTCCTCGTCCCAACCAGTGCACCACAACTAGTCAAAAGTCGTGGTATGTGCATTCGTGTCTATGGGAAAGTGCATATAAAAGATCCCTTGCTGCATTAAGAAAAATGTAGCGGGTTTTCCTCTGATGACTTCGTGTCTGAATAACCAAATGTTTGACATCCAATAGCCGATAATTAATTAATCAGTGCTCTAGTGGTGTCGTTAAACAAAACACATTTCATAAACATAAAAGACAAATACTCGTGGTACCATTTCGACCCCTGACATGTATATCTAAATTGATGCTGAGCTGTTGTAAAATACTGTGTGAGTATAGAGAAGGTGCTCACTTTCTGAACTGGTTGAGCTCAATGAAGAATGTCGTCATCACAACAAGATACGTCCACACTTCAGTGACGGCACGAGAAATCTGAAGAGCGCCCACATAGGACGCAGGCTCCGTCGCCATAGTAGCAACTATGACAGAAAAAGTCATAGCAATTAGCGTCAAACAATACATGAACGTGTTCATTCTGAAAAAAAAGAAAAAAAAACAATAGACAGTCAGTGTTTATGTATACGATGAGTTAATGAATGAACGAATGAATGAATGATTGAATTAATTAATTAATTTAATGGAAGAACGAATTAATGCTTAAAGACATCTCAGCACAAAAAATACATCTGCTATTGGTGAAATCATAAGAGGGAAGGTGAAACAAAGACAGACAGAGAGAGAGATAGACAGAAAAGGAGAGATAAAGAGCGACAGACAGAAAGGAACAGAAAAAACGACAAACAGAGAAAGAGACAAATGGTGAAAAAGATGGAGGAGAAAGAACAAGAGATCTGGAGACAAAATCACATAAACTAATACGGCCATTTTCAGCTTTCCTTCTTACAGTACTAAAATTAAACCTCAGTATGTGAGAAATCCTCATGAATTTAATGCGGTGAACTTGGTAGTTAATTTTAATTAAAAGAGAAAAAACTTACTGAAATCTAAATCTAGCAAACAGCTTCCATTTTCTACGGATAAGAAGTCGAACGACGTCATGGTACACAATAGACTACAACATATAATAATAATTCAAGTTTATATAAAATAATAACAATTTCATTATTATAATAACAAACATGTATTAATAATAATGAGACGAAGATGAATAACATCTTGCTGTACTAAAAGTTGGCCTCTACAAAACTGCAGATCCATTGTCCTATATATACTAGTATTAGGCTATTTTAGTTTCCTGGTCTCTTTAAACAGGTGGCTGCTTAACAGAAGTGAATATTTAAGTTGGTTTGGCTACATAATAGAATAGATTGAACAATAAATATGACAATAAAGCTAAAACAAATTTAATAAAACAAACTTTCATGATCACAGAGTAAGGAATTTACTAACAACCAGTTTATGGCTAGTGTGACATTTATTGCAGGACATACCTTAAATCCCCCTTTGGATATAAGATGCAGACATGACTTGGAATTTGAACTGAATTCTGGATGATGAGGGGTCCTGCCATGTTCGTCCGATTCCAAGAGGTGATAGAATACTCGAACATGGCCGGTTTTGCCGATAGGATCAATCATGCAGTCCAGTATACCCATAACAGATTTCTGTGACAATATGAAATCATTTGAAATTTTATTGCTTGTTTTGGTGGTGATATTGGTTTTGGTGGTTATGGTGATAGTAGTGATATTGGTTTTGGTGGTGATGGTGATATTGGTTTTGGTGGTGATGGTGATAGTAGTGATATTGGTTTTGGTGGTGATGGTGATAGTAGTGATATTGGTTTTGGTGGTGATGGTTGTAGTGGTGATATTGGTTTTGGTGGTGATGGTGATAGTAGTGATATTGGTTTTGGTGGTGATAGTGGTAGTAGTGATATTGGTTTTGGTGGTGATGGTTGTAGTGGTGATATTGGTTTTGGTGGTGATGGTGATATTGGTTTTGGTGGTAGTGGTGATATTGGGTTTGGTGGTGATGGTGATATTGGTTTTGGTGATATTGGTGATATTGGTTTTGGTGGTGATGGTGGTAGTGGTGATATTGGTTTTAGTGGTGATGGTGGTAGTGGTGATATTGGTTGTGGTGGTGATGGTGGTAGTGGTCATATTGGTTTTGGTGGTGATGGTGATGGTGATATTGGTGATATTGGTGATATTTGTTTTGGTGGTGATGGTGGTAGTGGTGATATTTGTTTTGGTGGAGATGGTGGTAGTGGTGATATTGGTTTTGGTGGTGATGGTGATATTGGTTTTGGTGGTGATGGTGGTAGTGGTGATATTGGTTTTGGTGGTGATAGTGGTAGTGGTGATATTTGTTTTGGTGGTGATGGTGATATTGGTGATATTTGTTTTGGTGGTGATGGTGGTGGTGGTGATATTTGTTTTGGTGGTGATGGTGGTAGTGGTGATATTGGTTTTGGTGTTGATGGTGATAGTGGTGATATTGGTTTTGGTGGTGATGGTGGTAGTGGTGATATTTGTTTTGGTGGTAGTGGTGATATTTGTTTTGGTGGTGATGGTGGTAGTGGTGATATTGGTTTTGGTGGTGATGGTGGTAGTGCTGATATTGTTTTTGGTGGTGATGCTGGTAGTGGTGCTGTTGGTTTTGGTGGTCAGTTATGCCATACTGGTTTTGGTGGTGACGGTGATGGTAGTAGTGGTGTTATTGGTTGTGGTGATGGTGATGGTGATGGTGGTAGTGGTGATATTGGTTGTGGTGGTGGTGGTGATGGTGGTAGTGGTGATATTGGTAGTAGTGATATTGTTAGTGGTGATATTGGTTTTGATAGTGACAGTGATGGTGGTAGTGGTGATATTGGTTGTGGTGGTGACAGTGATGGTGGTAGTGGTGATATTGGTTGTGGTGGTGACAGTGATGGTGGCAGTGGTGATATTGGTTGTGGTGGTGACAGTGATGGTGGTAGTGGTGATATTGGTTGTGGTGGTGACAGTGATGGTGGCAGTGGTGATATTGGTGGTGGTAGTGGTGATATTGGTTGTGGTGGTGACAGTGATGGTGGTAGTGGTGATATTGGTGGTGGTAGTGGTGATATTGGTTGTGGTGGTGACAGTGATGGTGGTAGTGGTGATATTGGTTGTGGTGCTGGTGGTAGTGGTGATATTGGTTTTGGTAGTGACAGTGATGGTGGTATTGGTGATATGGGTTGTGGTGGTGGTGTCGGTGGTAGCGGTGATATTGGTTTGGTGACAGTGATGGTAGTAGTAGTGATATTGGTTCTGGTGGTGGTGATGGTGGTAGTGGTGATATTGGTTGTGGTGGTGACAGTGATGGTGGTAGTGGTGATATTGGTTGTGGTGGTGACAGTGATGGTGGTAGTGGTGATATTGGTTGTGGTGGTGACAGTGATGGTGGCAGTGGTGATATTGGTTGTGGTGGTGACAGTGATGGTGGTAGTGGTGATATTGGTTGTGGTGGTGACAGTGATGGTGGCAGTGGTGATATTGGTGGTGGTAGTGGTGATATTGGTTGTGGTGGTGACAGTGATGGTGGTAGTGGTGATATTGGTGGTGGTAGTGGTGATATTGGTTGTGGTGGTGACAGTGATGGTGGTAGTGGTGATATTGGTTGTGGTGCTGGTGGTAGTGGTGATATTGGTTTTGGTAGTGACAGTGATGGTGGTATTGGTGATATGGGTTGTGGTGGTGGTGTCGGTGGTAGCGGTGATATTGGTTTGGTGACAGTGATGGTAGTAGTAGTGATATTGGTTCTGGTGGTGGTGATGGTGGTAGTGGTGATATTGGTTGTGGTGGTGACAGTGATGGTGGTAGTGGTGATATTGGTTCTGGTGGTGGTGATGGTGGTAGTGGTGATATTGGTTGTGGTGGTGACAGTGATGGTAGTAGTAGTGATATTGGTTCTGGTGGTGGTGATGGTGGTAGTGGTGATATTGGTTGTGGTGGTGACAGTGATGGTGGTAGTAGTGATATTGTTAGTGGTGATATTGGTTTTGATAGTGACAGTGATGGTGGTAGTGGTGATATTGGTTGTGGTGGTGACAGTGATGGTGGTAGTGGTGATATTGGTTGTGGTGGTGACAGTGATGGTGGCAGTGGTGATATTGGTGGTGGTAGTGGTGATATTGGTTGTGGTGGTGACAGTGATGGTGGTAGTGGTGATATTGGTGGTGGTAGTGGTGATATTGGTTGTGGTGGTGACAGTGATGGTGGTAGTGGTGATATTGGTTGTGGTGCTGGTGGTAGTGGTGATATTGGTTTTTGTAGTGACAGTGATGGTGGTATTGGTGATATGGGTTGTGGTGGTGGTGTCGGTGGTAGCGGTGATATTGGTTTGGTGACAGTGATGGTAGTAGTAGTGATATTGGTTCTGGTGGTGGTGATGGTGGTAGTGGTGATGGTCGTATTGGTAATATTGGTGGTGGTGGTGGTAGTGGTGATGGTAGTAGTGGTGATATTGGTGGTGGTGGTGGTGACGATGGTAATGGTTGTGGTGGTGGTGATGGTGGTAATGATGCATTTGAGATTGTTATGTTTTTGGCACCTTCGCGTGTCGTATTAACATTAACAAAATAGTCGATTTGGCTTCTTCATACTATATTTATTGACAAGATGCACCATGGTGGTCCAATAGTTGTATACTGTGAAATCATATAGATCACAGTCGTTTAAATAAATTCGCTAGAATTTTAACGAAAGACCTGAGCAGCCAAACAATTTAAGCCCACCTCTCAAATGAATTTAGTGGAGCCTAGAACCCACAAAAATCTACGAAGATGCCAATTAATCAATGCAATTATCAGATAATTTGTAGCAAATCCACTATTATGGAAAATATATATTCAAAATTTTCATCATAGAAATCAGGATCCCAAATGTGCCGTGGAACAACAAACACTGCCAGTCTGTCCGTGAATGTTAAGATAAGCGTCTAAGTACTGACTGTTAGAAATTAGTTGAGAAATCTATGTAGTTATTAATTATTAATCTTACCATCATGTCTTTGTGTAACAAAGAATGGAGACTACACTCGGCTAACTTGTTGTCGTCCGCTAAATGGAGTTCCCTGACACTGAAAGGAAATCACATAGCAAAACAATACACATGTACTCAGTGTTAGTGATGTTTATTTTGATGGTCACCGATTGTCTTTCAACGTTAATAGTAGACCTAACTATTAAAGTTTGGAGTTAAATTTGATAACAAAACACGACATTCCTATGTTTTTGTTTTCGATTTAAAATATGATTTTGACAATAAATTCTTATCTTACCGAGAACTCCAACTATATCCGTCCTTTCATTCGAGCAATCAAAATACTGCTTAAAACGGACTTTTTAGGCTTTAAGCTTCACAAACGAAACTACACTGTATTAGCAGTTTGAAGAATTGTGTCAACAAATCTTTAGTTGAATTCAAATTAGTAGTTAGCCAAACAAAATGTCACAGAATAAGGTTCTTTAAAGAATTGTATTTATTTGATTTTCAAATTAGCTTTTTGGCAAATATTACGGAAATATTACTTAGAGATGAGACATTATGCTGGCGAGGGGGATGGGGTCCTATAACACGCTAGTAAAATTGATTAAGTATTTCATTTGAACATGGGGTCCTATAACACGTTAGTAAAATTTCAACTCGAAATATTAATGTTAATACAACTACAAGGTGATGAGCCCACAGTACTAACTGGGATACTTTCTTACTATCGCTAATTTGAAATAATTAATGATGAATCAAGATTTAAACGTAGCTACGTCTTTTTCCATACATTACCCACCCTCCTCCTTCAAGATTTGTTGTAAAAAAAAAAATATATTTAAGTAATTACATTTTATTCATTCAACTTACAGTCTGTTTGGCATGTATTTGAGCAACATGGCGGCGATTTCATCATTGCCGGACTCAACAGCCAGATGATAAGGCATCTTCTTATGTTTGTCTCGTGCGTGCGGTAAGGCATCACTCTCCAGTAGCTTGGCGCACACGCCTTTGAAGTTCCGCTTGACGGCGTGATGGAGTGGGGTCTGCCACTCGCAGTCGCTGATGGACGGGTTCGAACCACGGTGGAGCAAGTTGTTCACAAATATCTGAACCTGTACAGACAACTCAGTTAATGATTTATAATTCAGGGAGGAATCCTGTAGATGAACGCATTGACAACACGAAGGAGAAAGTTGTTCACAAATATCTGATCCCATAAAGCAAAATACTTGTCTTGGACAGAACTGGCGACGTCAGATTTTTGTGTCCACGACAGAGGTACTTGAGCAATTCTCTGATGGAAGCATGCCAAATATTATCCACACCCACACAACTCAATTAAAGAGATTATCCTGAATTTTCTGCTATTGTTGAATTGTTTCCGACCAAAAGGGCATTTTAATGACTAAATTAAATACATTTTCTACTTTAGAACATCAGTGTTAGTATATTCAGTGTGTTCCTGGTCGACCTAATGATTGTAGTAGCTCAAACGTAATTTTATTACCTATTATACATATACCGATATTTTGCAGGCACGAAATTCTTGACCAATTTAGTTTGAACTACTACAAATATTAAGACGATCAGAGGCATATTGGATATATAAACACTGATATTCTAAACAACAAAATGCAGTTGATATATACCTGTGGTTGTTAAAAAGGTTCTGTCCGTCGTATACATGTTACAGTGGCAATACACTGAGGACAGTCCCATTTATGATTGGTAATGTCTAGAACGTGATCTAGAGAATCAGAGACGAAACCTACAGCAACCATATAGACATAGACTGTTGTTTGTCATCAGATTTGAGAGTACATACTAACACATGACATACCTATAATGTTCTAATACTACTTGCAAAAGGTCATAAGCGTACGAGATTGGAGCAAATCCTCAAATTTGGGCAAACACGATAGAGATATTCGATTAAAATAAGCTGGCATGAAACCATTTCACCATTTATTTGCATCATTCTACCCACAATGCTAATATGAATAAATGTTGTTGATCAGATCCGAGCATTTTCGTTCAATTCGGGCAAAAAGCATGATGCTCCTTACAAAAATGGGAGCCCGTACGGCTATGCAAAAGGTTGAGTCGGTGAAAAGAGAATAAGTACGAATACTTTTTTTTTTAAAAGTCAAAATACCTGACAGTGTTTAATAAACGATTGATATTTAAAAGTGAGTTCATAATAATGTAAGACATTCGTTTAACATTCTTCTCCCCCACCCCGACCCCCACCCAACAAATAACCAACAACCAATGAACGAGCAATCTTTTTATCTTTCTAATGTTAACACGCACAATATTTGTGCTAAGAGGTTGTTCTGAGTTTCCTGCCATTATAACTAATGTAGTTCTTCTAGCGACTTCATTTACGCATTTAATACATTTTCCTGTCTTTTACATTGTATATCCATGTTTCTGGTGGTCCTAATATATTTTGTAGTTCTAACTGAATTTTACTTTCTAATAATTTACGAAAAACCATATATATTTTTTTTTAAAAGTAGGGGAACTCTAATAAGAATTTACAAGTGACAAAATAGTGAATTAATTGGGCAAACATTACAACCGGTGGTTCAGTATTACAGTAGGTTTTATGACCACCAAAGATCTTGAAGGACGATTGGGGTCAAAAGTGAAATTTGGAAGTTGACGTTTTTTTTATCAGTAAATCGCAAATTCAAACAATAAAAATGACTAAAAAACAAAACAATAACAACTGTATGATCAACAGAATGAAAAAGATTGACAGAAATAATGTTTCACGAGGTGATTAATCGACCTTCCTGGAAATTGTCAAAATCGAGAATGACACCCCACGCACGTGTACGGGACAACTGCGTGATGCACGTGCAAATTATGGAATGTGTTTCGGTGTGATGATAAACAGACCTGAACGTTCTTTACTAGGATGTCTGTGGTCAAAACGTATGTTCGGTCTAATAGTTGATATCAACATTAATATTTCAGGTTCCCCATTTATTTTGAAGAGTATATATTAGGAAATATAATCAGGTTTAAGCAGCAACAAACATCAGGGCGATGAGTAACACATTAAACGTACAGACGCTGATGTTCTAAACGAAAAAATGTATCTTAGTCGTTAAAAATGCTAGCTGGAAAATGACAGCAATCTCCGGGCGGTGTGTGTATTAGCTTTAAAACACAACTACCTTCAATTCTGTAGAGACTTCCGACACGACGAACAGCAGTGCCTTGTCCTTGTTTCCGTGTTTTTTAATGATCCAGTCAATCATCACCTCAGTCTCTGCCTCCTGACGACCGACGTACTGAGTCTGAGTTTTGAGCGCCACCTGCAACCACCCAAACCATGACAACGCCGTTACAGCTCTTTCATATTGTTTTGCTCACAAACCCAACATGAGGTTCTCGACCAGAACAACTCATTATAGACTCTATAAAGTCCTTTCTTTTGGATTTTGAGTTAGTTGTTTTTAGAAAGTTTGTACATATATGTATATAAGTATTCCATTACAAACAAAACACAATATTCGCAAAAGTAAACTATAAAAAATATGGCAGCCATCAACTATGATTTAGGTCACAGGGATTACTTTGCTCTAAACATGATCTTCATCCTATATTGCTTGTATGTCAGTATATATACTTAATTTGAACCTTTGGAATAACTGTCTTTTAGTTACATTGGGGATGACGCTGGCATAATCCTCAGCCAGACACTGACAGATATTAGATACTTTGAATTAGCTGGATTGGTCCAAACAGGACTAATTAGGAATAATCTGAAAGCTGATGTTTGCATGCTGACATATGCGGCTAAGATGGTTTCAATATGCGTGTACATCTTAGCTAACAAGAAAATAGTTCACGTGATTTAAATATTTATGTCACCGACGGTTACATGAAAAGTATTGGCGTAACCGGTGAATCACCTATTCCTAACATACCAATACTAAGGTTTTGTATTACCTCAACGTTCCAAATGTATGATTTATAAACACACTGATTTGTATTGACATAGTATCAATTTGACTTCTGAGGTAGGCCTACTGCAAGTGTCCAAACAGGTGCTTCTGAAGTCTGCGTCATTTAATTTTAGAAGGTCATTGTTTATCACATAACAAATTGACGGTTCACGAGAATTTAAGGTTGCAAAGGTTCACGTCAAATACTGTGCCCCACATTTGAAACCTGGATACAATCCTGGCCTATCAATGTAGTCAAAGCTCTGGGAAATTGAAGCAGTTCAGAAAACATGACCAGGGATGTGTGTGTGTGGGGGGGGGGGGGGGGGGGGGGGGGGGGGGGGGGTATAGACGAAATATAGCTCAGACTAAGTGCGCTTGAAAAGATTCTGGTGGAATATCCCATCCCATCTTCTTAACTAGTATCATGTTTAAAAAAAATGTTTACCTTTAATATCTATTCAGTGTGTTATAATACGCGTACAAATAAACCCAAACCCAAGACAGTTTCATATATAATAGATCATCAAACGTCCAAATGCCCCCATCTTTCTAAATAATGTCAAAGTTTCATTGGCATTCCGCATCATGTCATTGGGCCCCCCACCTAAATGGATTTTCTGGATCCGCCACTGTACTCTACAGACTGTTTCATTGTACAAAATATTTAGTTCAGTATAATTTTTAAAAAGTGTTGTAGTGATGACTGTTGAAAATAAATTGTTATGTTTAAATCGGAAAAACTATATAATAAAGACATATTAGAAATAGATTAAAGTTAAAATAATGATACTTCGAACATTTTAACTAATTAATAATATAAGAAATCATCTAGATTTTGGGTTTCTTTTTATATGTATGTAAATAAAACTGGGTTTATATTAGAGGTAAATTAGCTAAATTTGTAGTCTTATTCTGGTGAACACGACAATAATTACTCTGATTAGTGAATAAAAGTATTGATCTTTGTTGTAGCTATTTTTGCCTCTTTCTTTTACAAAACAGACTTAAATGTTCCACATATTTTATTGCCGCAATTTTATCTTTGCACATTGTAACAATCGGTGTTTTGAGTTAGTTTTGTTCAAAAGTATGTATATCCATTAACATAATTATTACATTATAAAACAAAACACAACATTCGCACATATGACATATATAAAATATGGGTCAGAAGATGACCTTGACCTACCTCTTTCTGAAAGACGTCTTCACCGACGTCTGCTCCTAGGATATCAGCCATCGACTGAGAGGAGGGCAAGTCTGCCATCTCAAGGTCGTTCGCACAGAGCTGTCCTGGGTCTGAAACAGTGTTCATTCTTCAGTGAAATATAACTGAACGTGAACAATATTTGTTATGGCAAGACACGCGGACCTGTACACACGCTAAATTATCAGTTTTGTCACAGCTTGATTAGTCGTTATTTATTTGTGGTGCATGTTAAAGTTTGTTTTTGTTTAACGACACCACTAGAACACATTGATTTATTAAACATCAGCTATTGGGTGTCAAGCATTTGGTAATTCTGACATATAGTCTTAGAGAGAAAACTCGCTATATTTTCTATTAGTAGCAAGGGATCTATTATTTGCACCATCCCACAGACAGGATAGCACATACCACGGTCTTTGATATACCAGTCGTGGTGGACTGATTAGAATCAGACGTTTATGGTTAGTAATGAAAGATGTTGGCATATCGACCTTACATCTCGATATTAAGCCGTTAAAACCCATATAGTCGAGAGGCAGTGTTGGTTTGTTTATACTTAGTTTTGTGCTTATAGCCAATTCAGGTTCAAGCACGCTGTTCTGGCCACACACCGTATCTATCTGGACTGTCTGTCAGTGGGTTAGTTTGTTAGTGGTTAGTGAGAGAGAAGTCGGTCTAGTAGCCTAACACCTACCCACCGAGTCATTAAGCTTTCTTTGGGTGGGAGCCGGTACTGGGATGCGAACCAAGTACCTATTTAACAACTATACCACCGATGTCGGTTTATAGGCAGTCATTAACATATACAGTGGACTCACTTGGGATCGATGAAGTATGCCGGTTTACAGAAGCGGGTCTAGGGGGGCCAGGGGCCCGCCCCCCCCCCCCTAAATTTTGCGACAATTATAGTTTTATTATATATTAATTTTCACCCCCCTCCAAACCTCCCCCAAGGTTCCCTTGGCATTCTGCCTCATGTCACTGGGGTCCCCCTAAATGAATTTTCTGGATCCACCACTGGTTTATACAGAGTGCCGGTATAAATACATTTACGGTTCTTGTGATATCGTAAGCGGAAAATACCAACGTAAATAAGATAATGAGACAATGCACTTATAGTCCGTCCCACAAGGAACGCCTGTTTTTCATACTATGGAATTTAATACAAGTTATTTATTTCTGAGCTGATTATTTTCTAAATTGGACACAAACATATTGTGGGTTTGTTATTTGCAAAACACTTTACTTTCTTTTTATGTCAAACCAAACTGAAAGTATTTACAAAAAAAAAAAAAAAAAAAAAAAAACATTTTGTAGCAGAATGGGACGGCTTATATGTATGAACACACAATAATAATACGGGCGGTTCATTGTCAATTAACATTCAAAGAGGAGAGAATATTTCATTTCACTTTGGTTTCTTACTTACTGGGCAACTAACGTCATTGTTCAAAAGGTAAAGTCGCGTGCCGGTGAGGACAGAGCTAATTACTACTACGTCTTTTGTTTGTGAATTTGCATTAGACTGACTGAAACCTTTTTTACGTGTCCATATACCATTACAGTTTCGAACACGCCTGTCCCGGTGTAATAGCCCAAAATATACCCGCCGCCAAATTAACCTGTTTTATACCCCGGGATATAAACTGGACTAGCCCAGAATATACCTCTCTAGTCCAGATTATTTATTTATTTATTTTGTATACAGGTTAGTAATAAAAAATGAGGGTTAGGGTTAGGGTTAGGGTTAGGGTTAGGGTTAGGATTAGGGTTAGGGGTTTGGGTTAGGGTTAGGGGTATAAAACAGGCTAGCCCACTTTAACACCGGGTATAGTTTGGCGGAGGATATATTTTGGGCCGTTACACCGGGCTTAACCTCTGACGTCGCCAATGACTAAGTTCGTTTTCAATAATACCCGGAAAGAATGTTTAGAATAAGCACACTTACATTTTTTTTAGCAAAATTCATGAATACAATGTTTCAAGTATTTAAACGCCAAACAACATTGAAAAATACCCAACAACAATCAAAATCACCATACTTTAACCAGTTAATGAAACTAAAGGTCAACATACAACTATACTTGATATACTTTACGTCTTTAGTGTTAAACTTTATTTTATTTATTTTTTTACATCAAATTATACACGTTTATAAAAATTTAAATACACTAAATATTTATATCTATATATTGTGATGTCAAGAATTGTAAAGTACACAGTTGTAACTGAAATATTCTGAATAATTATGTTTTACAATATATCTCTACATCACGGAATGTATCTATATTGTTAATACACATATATTTTGTATCTCTATAATGTAATGCCATGTACTGTATTTGTATTTGTATTCATATATGTACCAAGCAATGTATTATTATTTGTATCCTACTGTTAACCATCTTGTCAAAATCAGAATATGTATGTTCCTCTTACGCTGTTGCATAACGGCCTGAGTCTCATAAAGTTGTGTTCTGTTCTGGTCTGTTATACTGGTGGATCGACGCGGACCATTGTCACCGTAAATACGGGTGACAATGGCCGCGTTACCATCGTGCTGAACTCTGTACTTGACCATACGGCCAAGTATGTTGAGTACAGTCCCAGGGTGTGTGGTGGTGGGGGGGGGGGGGGAGCAATTAGGACGTTCTCGCTAATCAACTTCTTCACTCAGAAGCTTTTGCATCCGAAATCCGGAAAAGACAGCATCCGGTTTAGGCAGAGTTTGATTGCTAATAGATTAACGATTTCTGGACAAGCAGTACTATGAAATCGTGTCGGTTTACTCTGGCTAAGACATATACTATATGTGCGTGTGTGTGTGTGTGTGTGTGTGTGTGTGTGTGTGTGTGTGTGTGTTGTGTGTGTGTGTGTGTGTGTGTGTGTGTGTGTGCGCGTGCGTATGTATGTGTGTGTGTGTGTGCGCGCGTGCGTGCGTCTGTGTGTGTACGTACGTATACATTGGCCTTACATATACTGTGTGTGTGTGTGTGTGTGTGTCTGTCTGTCTGTCTGTCTGTCTGTCTGTGTGTGTGTGTGTGTGTGTGTGTGTGTGTGTGTGTGTGTGTGTGTGTGTGTGTGTGTATAAATTATAATATTGAATTATTGTATATTAAGCCCTATTTGACCTGAATGATATAAACCACCAATACATTTTACTGCCTTACCGTTAGAGTTCCCGGCTATTTGATTTGATAACTTCTGACGTGCTGTGTATTTCTTCCACATGTTTTCTGTAGTATATGTCCTCACTCGTTTAACTCCAATTGGAAACTTTGTATTCAAACTTGTCCAGATTCCAGTGTCCTTTTGTAACACGTACGTGACATTCAAGTTCTATAAATAAAAATAATGGTAACGTTAAATAATGATACGTGGTATGAAATATATGTTCAGTTATACAAATGCAAATGGATGTAAATATTAGATTAATAAACATAGTAGTAATAGGTAATCGTAATAAACTATTATTATGAATTTCTATTTTGTGTATGAATGTTAGGCGTAAAACAAAGTGTGTGTTTCATGGAATCCGACCTTATCTAGACAAAAGTGCCGACCCTAATTATTTTAACTCGCTTTCTCCCCCCCCCCCCTCTCTCTCTCTCTCTCTCTCTCTCTCTCTCTCTCTTTCTCTCTCTCTCTCTCTCTCTCTCTCTCTCTCTCTCTTCTCTCTCTCTCTCTCTCTCTCTCTCTCTCTCTCTCTCTCTCTCTCTCTCTCTCTCTCTCTCTCTCTCTCTCTCTCTCTCTCTCTCTCTCTCACACACGCACACACACACAGACACAGAAACACACACAGAAACACACAAACAAACGTATTTAATTATACATGTATATGTTAATTTATATGTACATATCATCTTGTGCACAGAATCTGACATTGCCAGCTGCTCTGCATAGGACAGATTAAATTTTAAAAAACATTACTATTCACACGCCTGTAGCTGCATTTAAATTATGCCATTGGCATTAAGAAATCCCGGTTTTTAACAACCAGTTACTACTTACTAACTTCAATCGTGACAAACCACTATCCGGCTACCATTGACGACATCAGATGTTTGATTCATCCTTACGTTTGATGATCGTGGGCTCGTTATCATCACGACTTTTTACTAAGTCCATTACCATTTTCAGTTGACGTGTTCATGATGTTGGAAATTCACTCTATTTTTAGTTCACTTCACTGATACTTAAATATGAAGGAGACACGCCGGTCTTTTTGTCAACAAAGGATGCATGCATGACTAACCACACTTGTGTCTACATAATAATTGTAGAAACCAGGCTTTTTGTGGGTTTTGTACCGGTAGTGGTTAAGCAATCGGACATGACAATGGTAGATGCCCAGAGCGAGGTTTAACAGGTAAATTAATAGCATTTCCTATGTCACTATAACCACCATTCTCTACAGAGAACAACGTGCTTGAACCGTATCGGCCTAGGTGGCGCAGTGGTTAATCCATCGGACTACAGACTGGTAGGTACAGGGTTCGCAGCCCGGTACCGGCTCCAACCCAGAGGGAGTTCTCTCTCACTAACCACTAACCACTAACCACTAACCCACTGTCCTGGACAGATAGCTGAGGTGTGTGCCCAGGACAGCGTGCTTGAACCTTAATTGGATATAAGCGCGAAAATAAGTTGACATTAAATGCTTGAACCTTAATCGGACAATAAGTTTAAGTGAATAAATTATTTTTTATATATATATATATATGAAGAGTTCAGGCTTAAGAAAAACTGTGTCGTGTAATCATAATTTAATCAAGGAGTAGGCCTAACTAGAATGTTAGTTATACCATTATTTACTGAAAATAGTGAAACACATTCGAATTACACATAGCCGATGATGTATAAATCACTGTACTCTAGTGGTGTCCTTAAGCAAAACTAACTAACTAACTAACATTCGAATTGTGCCAACTGACGTTCACATGTTTTAAAGTGTTAGAATTATTATCTATAGTATCGTTGATCACGTAGAAACAAAAAGCAAACGTCTTTCATAGACCAGTTCTTGGGTGTTGGTTGTATCGGAGAAATCAACTATTGGGCCTACTGAAGCGGGTCGACATTGATGTTTTGCGGATACTAGGGAGGTGCGAATTGTAAACGACAGATAGTAAATATATTATTACTCGATATAAACAAAGGATGTTTTTAGTGAAAGGGTTTAGCTTAAGACCAGTTTTTTAAAGTACAATAATAATATGCATTTTCGTATTCATCACTAGAATTATTCAGCTTACTATGATACTGCATCCCCTATATAAAAAAAAAATATATATATATATATACATGTGGATTCATCCTCTTCATCCATTGGACATTTTATTTTATTTTTTAATTGGAGACCTTGGTAGTTATGAAGGGCTTGCAGGCCCTCAAAAGGCCAGAGAGCACAATTATACACGCTGTGTTACTATATAGCGTTAATGGCTAGTTTATTAATAAGAGTAGGCCCGTGAACGTTTCCATTCACCTTTGCCTACCTGAGAGTAACATATCCTATAAAGGACAACGCATCTTCTCCAGTTATCTTCTTCTTCTTTTTTTTTCATTCATTCATTACTTTATACATTTATACTTATTTTCGTGTTTATATCACATTAAGGTTCAAGCACGCTGTCCTGGGCACACACCTCGATTATCTGGTCTGTCTATCCAGGACAAAGGGTTAATGGTTAGTTGTTAGTGAGAGAGAAGTCGGTGGAGTGACCTTTCACCTACACATTGATATCATTAAACTCGCTCTGGGTGGGAGCCGGTACCTGGGTGCGAACCCAATAATTACCAGCTTTATGTCTGATGGTTTAACCACTACACCACCGAAGCCGGTTGTAATCCCCCCCCCCCCCCCCCCCCCCCCATATATTGCTTTAAACAAGTACACTGACTAAACCTGATCGGAGTACACCAATTTTACACTAAAAAATATTACATTTGCATGAGCCGGAATTGCCACAAAGAAGTCTTTAATGTGATATACACGTTTGCAAATTACATACTTTCCTCCATCAACTTGAGTCCAATAAGTACCACAGCAAAGCTATATCTGCCATGAAATAATCACAGTCAAACCCCTGACATGGACAAAACTCTCTGGCGAAGTCAGAGGTTGTGCCCACGACAGATGTGCTTGAACAGTTATCTGATGGAATTACCCACATTACCCAGATTCAAACAGCATACTTGTGGGAACGAATTTCCGGATTTATGCCAACCAAATGAGAAAACTTCTGTGATCTGTGGCCTGTCATTCGTCTTCAGTACAGATACTACGAGTGTTGCCACAAATAAGTACCTTCCAAATTTATGACAACTTTTTTCTTCGAGCTAAATTGTTGTAAAACACTAAATCTTTGGGTAGTTCGTTCTTTCACATGCACATGTGTTTATCACTTACTTTGTTAACAACTTAGATATATATTCTTCAGTTTCGTGACATTTGCCATGTGTTTAAAGGTTTATAATTCATGTGATGGATTTTGATTTTTGATGGTGTAATTATAAAAATTCGTATCTCTTCCTGGGCCTAAGGTAATAATAAAAAAAACATTTGTTTGTTTGGGGTTTTGTTTGTGTGTTTTGTTTGTTGTTTGGGGGAATTTTTTTTTAATTTTTTTTTTGGGGGGGGGTGTGTGTGGGATGGGGGGGTGTTTTGTTTTTTTGCTCTTGAAAACCATATACTATAGCGAATTGAAGGTAACAAAAAAAAAAAAAAAAAAAAAAAAAGGTACTTCAAAACTGAAAGATAACTCCTTTAGGCCTATAGATTTTCTTCTACGGAAAATGAGCTTGCCCCTCCCCCGTTTTTTAAAATATTTACTTGCCATTCTTTGACACCCAACAGCCGATGTGTATTTTTGTGCTGGGGTGTCGTTAAACATTCATTTATTCATTTTACTAGCTAGCATTACGTTTATGTACATGTAGTTGGGTTTTTGGATTTGCTCTTACAGATTTGTGAGAATTGTGTTCAAATGTACAACTTATATAAGGTCATCATCATCATAGTCGTTGTCGACATCATCATCACTCACTCACACACTCACACACTCACACACTCACTCACTCACTCACTCACTCACTCACTCATTCATTCATTCATTTTAAGACTTTTTTTTCTTTCCAGTAAATTTAATATATATTTACTTTCCGAAACATAACCTGTAATGCGTACATCACAAACATTCAAGAATTAATCCAATTTTTTCGAAAGGTTCCGCTCAATTTTCACAGGTTTTGTAGATTACCACTTTCATGTCTTGCTGCTGTTGTTTCTTTTGTCACAGTAAAAAAAAATGTTCAAATACTCATCGGGAAAGAGGTCAAAATTCCAGTAACTCTGAACCGTTATTGGCATAATAATTATATATACTATTAAAATTTTGTATATACATACATACATACATACATACATACATACATACATGCCACAGGTTCGAGTCTCAGTAACGGTATGGGACAATTTGTGAGGCCAGAAAGGATTTAATTATCCCCTGCGCCAGTGCGTTAATATCTATGTATGTAACAGTCAACCTTGACATACATACAATATATAGATATTCATACATCAATAAATATATATATAAATATATAACAGTTACACTGATTTGGGTCTATAGCAAACTAAAAATGTTGCAAATGACAGTCTTGTAGCAGCAAACCACGGAAACACGAATTCCTGTGCTAAACCGTTTCTCGGTCAAAGAATCGTTGGCATCGAAACAAAAGTACGTGTAGTGTTTTCCTGGGGAACAGCAACCCATCTGTCAACTAAGTGGGACGACGCGTCGAAACAGAACCCCGGATCTGCACCACACGTGTTGGTCGTTACAGTGAGGCACGCGTCAAGGTGCTATGTATAACCTACCGTCACAATCTTAATTCCAACAATGTGTGTGTGCTGTCTATGTAGCTAATTTATATACTAGTTTACTACAGGTATTGGGTATATGTTAATAAGTTAATGAAGGAAATTAAAAACTTTATATTATAAGAATTACGTACTTCGAAAACAACGTAATATAATAGATTATTGATTTTTTTTTTTCTCTCGATTTCGGTAACTTCGGCTTATATTATGAGCTCATAGTTGATCCAGATATTTTAAGTACTTACTCAAACATGAGAGTATTAAAATTATCTCTAAATGTTGTTGTTGTTTGATTTTTTGTTGTTGTTTGTTGTTTTGGGGGATTTTTTTTTGTTTAACGACACCACTGGAGCACGTTGATTAATTAATCATCGGTTATTGGATGTCAAACATTTGGTAAATCTGACTCGTAGTCATTAGAGGAAACGCGCTACATTTTTTCCTAATGTAGAAAGGGATCTTTTATATGCACTTTCCCACAGACAGGGTAGTACATACCACAGCTTTAGCACTGGTTGGAACTCTCTAAATGAATAATTGCAGGGATAATTAAATTGTAAGGAGGCATTTCACGACAAGATGATGCTCAGAAGTGGTGGTCGCCTGAACGGGGTTGACGTTATCAGGGGCAGATCCTACGTTTTGTAAAGGAGTCACCTCGAGGAGAGGGCTGGAGGTGACTAATGAATTCCAAGCCAAGGAACAAAATGTTTTTTGTGAAAGCCGAGGTTTACCGAGAATTGCAATTACCTTTTTTATACATTACAATGGCGATTGATTTTTTCTTGCCCATTTAATTACAGTAACAAAACATTAATTTTGCAAACTAATGTTTGCTCATTTGGGCTATTTCTCGTTCCAGCCAGTGAAAATTGTTTGACATCTAATAGCCGATGATTAATAAAAACTCAGTCCACTGGGCAAGAAAAGGTTATAGTTACGCAACAGAGTAAACAGGGGTCTAGGTGGTGGGGGGGGGGGGGGGGGGGGAGAGGGGGGGGGGGGGGGGGGGGGAGAGAGAGAGAGAGAGAGAGAGAGAGAGAGACGGGGGGAGAGAGAGTACAGTACAGTACAGTACAGTACAGTACAGTACAGTACAGTACAGTACAGTACAGTACAGTACAGTACAGTACAGTACAGTACAGTACAGCGCAGCGCAGCAAAGCACAGTATAGTACAATGGAATACAACATAAATAGTTTATTTCTGTTTACTTATATGATATAATTACATAGATATATATACATATAAACAGCTTTGTTACCATACACTATTAAAACTAACAGATGATATACTGAGAGAAAACAGACTGCAAGAGAAAAAGATAGAGAAAGAAAGGGAGAGAGGGAAGAAAGAGAGACAGAGACAGAGACAGACAGAGAGAATGTACGTACGTGCGCACGTGTGTGTGTGTGTGTGTGTGTGTGTGTGTGTGTGTGTGTGTGTGTGTGTGTACAGACAGAAATTGATAACTACAAGCACATATAAATATACCAGCTAGTATATCATCTATAAACCGACCTGTTTAATTACGTGCAGCTGACTTCCCTGTCGTCAGTCACCGATGGGCTACGCCAACACACTCCATGCTTCCTGTTGGGTGAAGTCACATATCAATGAATGGAAATTATCCCATTATTCTTCTCCAATCAATATGTAACCAAGTTCTTTGACGATCTTATAGTGATATACATGTATATATAACTACCACATTCTGGCTTCGTGTGGATATAAACAATGTAGGCCTATGTGTGGCGGATGTAGACGCAAAACGAATTCTTTTTTCCAGTGGTTGCTCTAGCTCTGCACAGTTGGGCGACTCCCGCAATAACCTCTCCTGAGGGCGTTTACCGTCATTCGATATACTCTAGCTTTTTCTATATATTCGATTTGTCATTTCCTGAAACATTAATGTATTTCGAGCGTCTGTGTTATAAAACCACCTCGGTGGATACATTCAACTGATTGGGATTTTTGTCAACTGGTCAAAAGTCGGGGTATGTGCATATAAAAGATCCCTTTCTTCATTAGGAAAAATGTAGCGGGTTTTCTCTGATGACTACGTGTCGGATTTACCAAATATTTTACATCTAATAGCCGATGATTAATTAATCAATGTGATCTAGTTGTGTCGTTAAATAAGATAAACAAACTGTTTTATGATGTAAATATTAAGGAGTTGTACATTCCACGGACTACGCAACTTTAAATAATAAAATTTTACTAAAGCTAAATAGTTACATATAGCTCTCTCTCTCTCTCTCTCTCTCTCTCTCTCTCTCTCTCTCTCTCTCTCTCTCTCTCTCTCTCTCTCTCTCTCTCTCTCTCTCTCTCTCTCTCTCTCTCTCTCTCTCTCTCTCTCTCTCTCTCTCATTGTATCTCATTCTTGGCTTGTAGGATCGTTATATCACTCTCGACTGACTCGGGTTTTGTTGACATCCCAATTCTATGATTGGTAGATAAAAAAAGGCCATGGTATGTAATGTCCTTTCTATGGAAAGGTGCATATAAAATATCCCTTTCTGCTTTTTCGGAAGGAGTTCGAAATAGTAGCTTATTAGTATGGCGGCACCCACCCCCATCACTGTACTTCTAGTATGTATCTTTTTCTCTGTAGGTTTCAGGGCCGTACCCACCGGGGGTGGGCAGGGGGCAACTGAGAATCTCGTGGGGTTTTTTCTTCGGGGTTTTTTTACTCCAGAAAATAGCATACACATCTCATGGTTTAATTTGTATAGTGTTTCATGTTTATAAAAAGTAGTCCCCCCCCCCCCCCCCACCGCACACACACACACACACCCCTTAGGATTTTGATCAGGGTACGGCCCTGGTTTATAATTATTAATCGAATTTCATGATATATACATTAATATTGTCCGCATTTATTAAGATTAAGGGTGGGACGTGGGCGTGTAGTAAAGCGCTCGCCTGATGCGTGCCGGTCCAGGTCGGCGGGCCTATTGGGCTATTTATCGTCCTAGCCAGTGTATCAAGACTAATATATGGTATGTGTTATCCTGCTCGTGGGATGGTGCATATAACTGAAAATGTATTGGATTTCCTCTCTATGACTGTTAAAATTACGAAATGTTTCACATCCAATAGCAGATTATTAATAAATTAATGTACTCTGGTGGTGTCGTGGTCTCTCTCTGGGGCGGATCTAGCTTTTCTGATGGGGGGGGGGGGTCCAAGACAAAAAGGGCACCATAACATTATGAAAAGGCACTACTGAAAAATTACACACGGTTCACATGGACCATAATATAATAGTGCTACAACAGGGACGCTGACAGACGTATTCTACAGTGTTCTATACATTGACAGAATAAATAAATTTGTAAAAAAACCTACAAATCCTAAATAAAAGGGGCACTTCTCAAATTTGAGGGGGGGTCCGGACACCTTGGAACACCCCCCCCCACTAGATCCGCCCCAGTCTCTCTCTCTCTCTCTCTCTCTCTCTCTCTCTCTCTCTCTCTCTCTCTCTCTCTCTCTCTCTCTCTCTCTCTCTCTCTCTCTCTCTCTCTCTCTGTTGATATATTGTGTATAATTATTAGCTCTGTGGGAAAAAGTTAACATTATCATCAATGGGAATTGATTTAGTGCAACAAAAACCTCTTGAAGGTTGCATAGTACCAAAGAAGAGAGTACCGTGTCAAAGTTCGACGTGCACCTCAAATATTTACGGAGTAAAAGCAGCTGTGGGTGTGATTGGTAGTAATATGTGACATTGATTATTTGTGCAAATACTATTATCCATTGACAATAAATAAATACACTTTTATTTGTTATACAGTTGTTATGCAGTATATACCAGAGGTTGAAACTAATGCGGGGTACCCCCAAAAATGAAACTGCAATTTTCAGCAAAAATGACGGTTGCTATTAAAAACATAAATTAAATCTCTTAAATGATACGTGAACCCCCATTTTCTTGCAGCTAGATTAGATGTGAGGTGCCACACTTTCTATTTCTGTACTTCCTGGGTGTGTTGAAACGCTGCTTATATCAGTTTTATTAGTAAACGTTAACATTATCGGCAATAGGAATTGATTTGGTCTAATGGAACCTGAAACAACGTTCCACAAAAAAATGAAAATTGTTTGTTTTTCTTAATGTCGTACAAGAATGAAACTACAAGCACAAATTCCATTAATAAGTAATATATAAAACAACGCTTAAAAACCGACATATTTTTACAAAATATTTTTTTGTTTTATGTTGCGATGCTTTTTTGTGCCAAAATGTTGCAATTACACTGTTTTGCGACATCTCGTACGGTGGTCTTTGTATACTAATGCGATCGTGGCAAAATTCGATTTGCAAGCAAGGATAGTAGATGGTGTGAACTTGTAATTGCCAAGTGGCTTTCGGTTATGAAATAGACATGAGCAATGACAGAAAATACACAGCCAGGGAAGGATAGCGTACTAGGGCTGATAAAAGAATTGGAATAAATCTAACAGAAAGGAAAACCAGGTCGTGGTTAGGGCCGTATATCGCTGGTGAGAACAACTGACGTTTAGCCTAATAAATAAATAATAACATGTTGCCATTCTTGCAGGGTTTCTGCCAGAGGCTGAAATGGGTATGGCACCATACCCAAATTTTTTGGCAGATTTGTTTTTAAAAAGTTAACCTTTTGATCAAATTAATTAATCTTATCATTAATCTATATTTTTTTAACCCTAACCCTAAACTTAACCCATTTTCTTTCTATTAGGGGCAAACCTATTAATAGGGAAGCCTCCCATAGGCCCTACCCCCTGTTGACTGTGGTTGCATTCAATTCCATAGTGCCATACCCAAATCAGGGGCGTACCATCATCTGGACCTGGGGGGTTCGAATATGAACCAAGTGGACCTTTTTCCATTTTGTTTTTGCACCACCTGAAACTCCATATTTATAAACCTGTATGTTTTAGTACTGAAAGCGGACCATTTGCTTCAGCCTACGCCCCTGCAAATATTTCTTTCTGGCAGAAACACTGTCTTGGAAGCTTTTTCTTTTCAGTTTCTTGTTTTCCATCGTCCTTGAGAGTTGTTTCAGTTGTTAAAACTAGCAGAATTAATTTTTAACTTGACGAGGAATTGGATTTATGCATTACATATTTTAGGATGTTTTATGTTAATTTCTTTTCACAGAATCACACTGGACTTTAGCCAGACAGAAATTTGGACTGTTACATTAGTAGACAACTCTATAACAAAAACATTGAATTTCTGCCTACCACCGAGTAGGCTCAGTAGGCAAAGATTTCCACTCAAATACAGCAATTATCCTATGTTTGACATTAAACAAGTATCATACACTTTCAAGTTAGCAGATTACAAATATCTCATATATTAATCACTATGAATGAAGGAATGTTTAGGTGTCACTTATTAACCACTAATACACATACTAAAGGACGAAACTCAACAGATCCCTGGTTAAATATGTACATGTAGCTTTGCATATATAGAAAGTAAACAAGTACATGTATAACATATTTGTTAATACCCACAAAAGTTATAATTTTCAAAGAATTCACGGACTGAGTATGCATTATGTTCCCACATGCATACTAAATAAGATATATATATATATATATATATATATATACATATACATATACATATACATATACATATACATATACATATACATATACATATACATATGATACATATACATACATACATACATACATAGTAGTGCTGTACTGCTATTTTTAGTTATGAAACACGGTTGTGAATAAATTAAATTCATACAAATATATTGTTTTTGTGGTGTAGCAGCAGTTGGTTGCCAATCAGTATATATATGTACCATCCTATTCCTAAGATTTCTCCCTGAAATTTTACTTTATGTTGGTGCAAGTTTTCTATTTTGAGAAATAAAACCCCCATAAATGACATCATTTTTAAGGGAGTTAAGCCATGCTGTTTTTGACAAAACTCATACTGTTTCAACTCGTCAATTAAAGTAACGACTATAGAAAATAAAAGGAGCAAATCGTTTTTAGGATGAATGGTTAATTACTCTTGAAGTACTTGTTATGTACATGTCGTATTAATAAGGAAGTTCTGAACAGATTTAGACATACAGAAGTATTTTCATAGACAATTAATGTTTGAGTCACCAATGTTAATTAAGACTGATGCTTCCACTCACCAAAAAAAATCTGTGAACTGATTTATTTTTCACTTTCTAGTACATAATATATTAAAACATGTACATGCCATTTCTGTAAAACACCTGTTACATATCCTCATCTGATAATTGTTCTGTGTAGTAATCAATACTCACTGATGCTTTCTCGTTTATAAACATATTATTCTGTTTTTGCATGTGTATATATAAAGGTACAAGTTATACAGTATGTACATTGCATGTAGTCTTTGAATGAAAAGAAAGAAAGAAATGTTTTATTTAATGACTGCACTCAACACATTTTATTTACGGTTATATGGCATCAGACATATGATTAAGGACCACACAGATTTTGAGAGGAAACCCGCTGTCGCCACTACATGAGCTACTCTTCCGATTAGCAGCAAGGGATCTTTTATTTGTGCTTCCCACATGCAGGATAGCACAAACCATGGCCTTTGTTGATATGGATCACTTGTCAGTGCAAGTGGTTTACACCTACCCATTGAGCCTTGCGGAGCACTCACTCAGGGTTTGGAGTTGGTATCTGGATTAAAAATCCCATTCCTCGACTGGGATCCGAACCCATTACCTACCAGCCTGTAGACCAATGGCCTATCACGACGCCACTGAGGCCGTTTTTTTTAATGAAGTACGCAGGTAACGTAGAGCATGCTACCTGTGTACATGTTCCTGATAATCACTGAAGATTCAATGGATCTTAATGACTACCGTAGTCTGCATTCTAACATTCACATATTCCACTGTGATTTTCACCCTAATGAGATTGTCCTGTCCCTGTAATTTGTTCTGTTTGGTATAGTATGGGAATAAGGTGTGAAATTACATTGAATGTGATAGGTGTAATGGTGATCATCCGATCATGTTACATTGTGTACATTGTTAACTGATTCAAACTGTTAAAACCAGGTTTGTATTAATTAGTAAATTATTTGGGGTTGTTCAAATTTGTTCCAAAACTTTTGTATTTCAAATTTGTTTATTTGTTATCAAGTGTGGTATGATGTAAATTATTTTACTTAATCAAAAGATAACAAACAGCTATGTACACTGTATGCTAAAACTTAGTAAAAGTAATATGTTGGCATATATATACATGTATAGTCATATGACTGTATGCTTGCTGTCAACTTGTCTAATATGGTCTAACAATGTTGGGGTCAACTTGAACTGCCATGGATTGGATGTTTGATGTACTATTAAGGGTTGTGTTATTTTTTTATGCATTAAAATTCTATTCAAATCTCTCCTTTTTTTCTTGTTTTTAAAACGAAATATTATTACTTAATTTATAAAAATATTTAACAACTCAAAATCCATATGCTGTATTTGGATCTCCTTGTTAGTATTATTGTCACAATTCTTTTGTAATGGAGTTAAAAGAGAAGTTCATGGTTTACATTTATTGTCATGTTTGCTTAAATCCACTGCATGTTTCGGTTCCATTATTCATTGTTTTGATATTTTCTCTTTTGTAATGGTGATATCCTCATTTCCGTTTTCAGTGATGCCCATTGATCGACGGGCCTATCTCCATCTTGGCTTGTTGATGCTGGCTGTTCCTGCTCAGTATCTGGTATCGAAGTTCCTGGCAACGTCCGAGGCACACAGGAGTGAAAGTCTTAAGGGGTAGATTTATATTTCTACGGTCTTGAAGAACCCCCCCCCCCCCCCCCCCCCCCCCCCCCCCCAGTGTAAACATTATAGTCAGTCTTTAGGAGTAGATTTATAACGCTAATTATGTCTTGAAAACCCCTCCACCCATTGTAAACTTTATAGTGTACATGTACCATCTGGTGTGTATGGATCATAGGTGTATTAATTAGCATTACTGCCAAACAGCTGTATACATGTAGAAGTTGCAAATGAATCACTAATAATTTTTACCGTGATTATAACTAATATTGTCGGTAGAATGGTCGAAATACATTGTGAAATGATTTTTGGCAAGCTTATTTTGCCAGAATATCTCCAATCTTTTGCCCAAATTTTAGGATTTAGCACTAGTAGGGCAGTTGCCCCCCCCCCCCCCCCCCCCCCCCCCCCCCCCCCCCCCCCCCCCCTGCTTATGGGAAGATATATTTTGTTTTAAATAACAACTTGTGTAGTCTTGGGTTTGGAGGAATGGCTTTTGAGGTGTAATAATTTGTGTACATGTATGGTTAAAAAAACCAGTCTAATATATGTAAAGTATACATATACCGATATATCACTTTTATTTCAGTTTACTCAGTGGTGCCCTCGGTTTCAAAAACAAGTATTTGTCTTGGAACTCCTGGCACAAGTGGTGTTTAGAACTACTGGGAAAACTTCATCCTAAGCGACCAGACTTTGGGGGTCAAGATGACCCAAATGGGGAATCCCCAGCTGTTGAAGTCTTTCAGTATAGGGATCCAAAAGGATATTTTGCTCGTAAGCAGTTCGTTAAATAGTAGTTGGGACTTTACCTACCCATAAAAACTTGCAGCGGCTTAAAGTTGTTTGCCGTCATATTCCTTCTTTTTAAAGATTTTTCTATTTCTATGAATTACATACATATCCTCCTCAACTCGTCCAGTCATAACATTGCTGGAATGCAGCAACTGTATATTTTGTAATGTTTTAATGGTCATTAATGTTTTAAATAGAAATAAATTTGGAGTACACTTCATGTGTATATCTACATATTTATTTTTGTGTCACACAAACTTGTTTTGGAAAGAACTATTCCAGTTATAAGGTTATTCCAGTTATATAGTAGAAAATATATCCATTCTTGAACAAAGTAAATACTTAAAAAAATTATGTACTTGAAGCCATCCTTAAAAATAAAGTGATTTGCTGTACTTTAAATAACAGATATAACATTCAGTTTGTTGGTAGGCATTATTACAATGTCATATATCATTGTTAAATTAGAAATCTTGAGTACCTTTGTGTTTATTTAACCATCTAGATTAGATCATCCATATTATGGTTTTTTTTGTGACATGCCATTCTCCATGATCCTTTAGATGCTGTCACTAAATATAGGTAACATTAAATGTATTAATTTGCCATTAACACTAAAAATGCAAAATGCCTTCTCTATTTAGTGTCAGAAAAATCGTTGACAGGCTTGTTTGATATATTAAGGAATTTGACCAAATACATTAATTTCATACATATATATATATTTTTTTAAAAACCCAGAAGTTTATTAAAACTATAGTTATGCTTGTATTCTACATTTCGAAAGTATTTTATATGATGGGGATGCAGGTAGATTTAATTAAATTAAATTGAAAAAAAAGAAGATATAAAATCATAATATAGGTCACAAAATTATTAATTTGCCATTAACACTCAAAATGCAGTATGCTTTCTCTATTTAGTGTTAAAAACACTTGAGATAGGCTTGTTTGTCATATTAAAGTATTTGACCAAATTAGCCTACATTAATTTTATGCATGTGCCTGTATTTAAAAAAAAACCCAGAAGTTTATTAAAACTGTAGTTATATTTGTATTCTACATTAAGAATCTATTTTATATACCGTATATTAGCCAAGTTTTGAAGTCTAGAAACACTTTCCAAACGAAGAGAGTCGGCTTATACACGGAGGCAACAAATTGGAGCGTAAAATTCCGATCAAAAATACTCCCGACCGCAACTTATAAATTTTGATCAGACTGTTAGCCTTTCACAGATTATGTAACAATAATTTGTGGACAGTATAAATAAAACACCCCAGCATGCCATATTATGCAGTTTTCTGTTCTTGAATGCACTATAAGTTTGATGAGTAATAATAAAAAAATTACTTGTTTTATTGTCATTTCAATGGTTAAAACGTATTCTTTCCAACTGTCCACCATCTTTGTTTGACCTGTGCTGGGACTAGTCTTTCATATAGCAAATTTAAGATACAAAACAGTATATTTTTTTCAAACAAGTATTATATTTCTAATATTATTGTTTTGTTGGGAGGGCGCATTAAACTGTAAAGTAATGCCATAAATAAATTAAGCTCATTATTAACATTACCGACTGAAAAAACAACATGAATTTCAGGACGATAATTATTCCCACAATTGTCACATGACCATACCATATACAGTGAACAGCTGCAGTCACGGACAGCATGATCTTTTGTTTCTGTGTGTGTGGTGGGGGATTAAACATTCCTCAATGATTTTACTTTTTGCTGTCCAGTGAATAAATTAATTACTTGTGTGCAGTGATATGTTGTTACAGCTTGAATTATTTATTTTTCTGTTATGCTTTATCAGTTCTAAATTATTTTTCACGGCGTGGTAGATATTAGCATTGCCGCATTGACTGCGATCACAATTACCGTTTTTGTAATAATTAAAGGGAAAACAAATATAATGAACAAGAAAAGCACAAGTCTATTTGTTGACAGTATTATTGAAATTGATACAACATACAACTGGACAAAAGATGACTTCGGCTTATACACAAGGCCGATGATTCTGTACTAGATATTTAGGGTCAAACTAAGAGGTCGGCTTACCCAAGGAGTCTGCTAATACACTGCAATATACGGTAATGGGAATGCAGGTACATGTATTTTGATGATTATTTTTTTTAATGAAATTAAATATTTTAAAAAAATGAAAGAAAACAATTTAAAATCATAACTGCTTACTGGTAGTCCTGTGGTTGTTGAGTTACATCAAACCATTTTTGAAAAGAGACATATTTCTCAGTTTTTTTTATGTATTTGACAACTTTTAAGGTACATGTGCTACTTTAATGTCTATTTTTTCAGAATCCCTAGATCCACGCAGTCCAAGACCATCTAGTGTAAAATACAGAATAGGTCAAGTGATCCGACACAAACTCTGGGGGTACAGAGGGGTTATAATTGGCTGGGACTCCACGTGTAGAGTAAGTTCTAGCATCATATTTTAATGGCTTAGTTTGAGAGGAAAGTCAGTGTGACATACCTCCATCTACTTTACATTGGTAATTACACATAGCGACACTGCAACTTTTGCAGGATTCCATGTTTCTGTGAATCCCAGATTTTTTATTGAAAGCTTCAGATTATTAGACGGAATCCTAACAAAATAAAACCCAAATTCAACGCTTGGTAGCAGGAAAGGTGTCGTTTTCTGCATGCTTTCCCACATAGAGGATAGCACATACTAGTTTTTGATATACAAATGTATCTATCATGGCACACTGGCTGGTGTTAGTGTCTTATTCAGCTAGTCTAACAGTATGTCCCTAGTGGGACTTCACTGACTATTCAGTACTTATCAGCCTTAAGACTGATGGTATATTATAACCACTGTATTATTCGTGACACTCGAGTTATGTGATAACACGGAATAACTACAGCCATTTGGTGTTTTAACAAATTGTTGTTTTAATAGTATGAGAGAGGAAACCTGCTTCCACCACATAGGCTACTGCTATTGAATAGTACAATACATCTTTTTGAAGAACTTTGCCACAGATTAACCAGTCGTGGATAGTTAATAGGGAAAGGGAAAACCCATTCTGTCACTGGATGGGATCTATTCTATTACTTTTACATTGCCGCTGGGCCACATCCCACTCGGGACCCCAGATAATGGATGTCATCAAGTGAAACTGATCTGTTAACACCCATTTCACTGTCCACTTCATGTCAGTATCTTTTTCATGTGCATAAAGTGATGTTTCTGTATTGTTTATTTTAGGAACACTTAGCATTTTAGTGTTTCAGTTGTGAAAATGTTTTACTGTAAATAAAAATAAACTTGATACATATAATTTAAAAAAAATTAAATATTATTTTCCTCTAATCTTAGGCTCCAACCAACTGGATAAAGATGAATCATCCAAGTGACAAAGAAGTAAGTTCCGGTCAATTTTAACATTTCTTTGAGAGAAGTAAACTTAGTGAAACAGGGTTCGACAAAGCCACTGGCTCTCATTCCTGGCTAGTGAATTTGTGGTCTGGGCTAGTGGAAATTATCTACTGTATTATTATAATACATAGGGCACCTTCAAAGCTACTGTGGGTAATAGTGACTTTCTCAAACATTTACTTTCTCAAACATTTGTCGAACACTGTTTAATAGTCTGTCAATATCAGTATTATATGGCATCATTTGGAGAACATAATATTATAGTTACATTTTATAAGATCATTTTCTAATAAATTATGTATTATTATTACTGTATTTTTACCCTGCATAAACAGACCCCCGTTCCTGGATTTTTCGATGACTGTAACCAACACCTAACCTAGCCATTCGCATCTTATATTAAGCCCTGTTTATACATGAATTAAAATGCCAGATTAAATATTCCTGTATAAAATTGGCAGTTCAAGAGGTAGTGCACCTCATCCCATTCATTTTGAACGTCGTGATTTTTGTTTAACAGAATGAAACATTGATGGAATAATTAGCACCTTCTCCTTTAAAATTGGTAATAAAATGGTTGATTCCTAATTGGTTATTGTAAAGCTAAGCCATCCAGTCATAGCTTGCTGTTACATGTACATATGCAGACACCGCTTTACTAAACGGCAACTTTACAAGTCAATTATGTGTACATGTAAAATGATGTTACGAGTACACATTACCATACGCATATAGCAGTCTAAACCTCTCTGTTGTCCACAAATGATGTGTTAATAGATTTTATTGTAACCAAAATCAAAGGATATTGAATAATGGTACATCATAGGAAGAAAATAATATGGATGATCTGTACCTAATAATTATTTAAAAGATTCCTGAGACTGCAACTTAAAAACCAAAATTGAGTGGAATATTTGAAATTCTTCGCAGATTAATACATCTATTTAAATTAGCATCCATTGATCATAGAATTTATTAAACTCTTTGACATTTGGTTTCTTAAAGTGAAGGTGCCACAGATGATTTTTGCGATAATTCTCATATTGGCAAATATACTACATAGGCATCAGAAGTGGAGGATAGCATGGGAAGACTGGCACCCCCTTCACATGGAAATATCATGCATTGCCCCTTCTAGATAAAAGGTAGATTAATATATATAACTGGCCCCTCCATTTGACGGCATCTTCCGACACCTATGTACTTCTTTATGTTATTTTTGTATTATTAAACTGCCTTTCTCTTTTCAGTCTTGGAGGAATCAGCCTAACTACTCAATCCTCGTTGACAACCGCGATCGCCAAGTTCCACAGATAACATACATACCACAAGACAATATAGAAGTGATCGTCAATATGCAAGTTAGTTTCAAAATTTTATAATGCTCTGAACGTTTTATTAAGGATTTTAGAATGAAATTCACAAAGATATGGAAATGTGAATAATATAAACTTTTTTGTTAGACTGTCCATGGAAACAAATTCTTAGGGTATTTCTGATATGTTCTGTGTATCTAACAGTTACTTAGGAAAAAAAGTAACTATCGTGTTTCCTGGGGGTTTTTATCAATAACTTTTAATAATGTCATAATGCCTTTGTTTTATGTCTCTTTTAAAATACTTGTCTTTCAGATTTCCAACTGTTCATTATGGCATTAATGTTTCAAAGTTTAGACAATCTTGAAGGTCTGTTCACTCTTATTTATATTTTCTTTTGTTACTCCCTTATCTCTTAAAACTTGTTGTTTTTTTAACAATATTAATAGTTGTTAATGGTTCCTTATTCTAATTTGAATATTTTTATTAGTTATACAGAAAGAATCTGATTTGATTTCTTTTCAGGTGATACACCCCATTTTAGAAGATTACTTTGAAACATTCGATGGTGCTCAGTACATAGCCCGGCCATTTTTAAAAGCTGTCTACCCACATGATTGAAAAACATGGAGATATGTGCTGCAATGTATTCATGTATATATGTGTGTATTTATGTTCACGACCAGACTGATGATGGGGATTTTTAATTATGTTTTTGTGAATGGTAATTATTATGGACAAACCTTGTCAGTGGTTTAATTTCTCACTTTTCTGGGTAATTGGTCAGTTCCTGCATTTCGCTGCTTGCATCAAACTGTCAACCGTTTTGACCAAGATGAGTTTGCTTGCTTTGTAAGATGTTTCCGACTAAAAGAACCTTTGTAATGACTCAGTTATGACTCAAATTACATATTAAGTATATTTTCTTGTTTAAAATGCCAGTCACAAGTGTTTGTTTTCACAATCTGTGTATTCGAGACTGCGTTCATGAATGGCTGAGAATCCATTCTCGTCACACCACTGTGCGAGGTAGTGTGGAATTTGAGAACCGTAACATGAACACATTCTCATCTCTTGAAAACCTTTCGGACCACATTCCCTGCACCAGACAGAAATGTGGTTCTTGTTCTAATGGTTGTAGTAGATAAAATTTCAGTTTGCTTCCTAATATATATTACTGGAAGTAAATTCAACTTTGGGTTACTACAGACATTAAGACACCAAGAACACCTTGTATATGTAACAGAAAAATGTATCTCCACTGAGGGGTTTTGAACCACAGACCTTTATGATATCAGTCTAGGATCGATCACCGTCGGTAGGCACATTGGGCTATTTCTCATTTCAGCCAGTGCACCACGACTGGTATATCAAAATTGTGGTATGTGCTATCTTGTCTCAGGGATGGTGCATATAAAAGAACCCTTGATACTAATGGAAAAAAAATTGACATCCAGTAGCCGATGATTAATAAATCAATGTGCTCTAGTGTTGTCAAACAAAACAAACTACAACTACTTCTTCTAAGTACGAGTCTAGCACTCTACCAATTGAGCTAATAGGGAAATTGAGGCAGTATTTACCAGAAACATGTTACAGTAGCAGCAAACTCTGGACAAAAATAAGATCCCTCCAGTGAAATCATGTTTGGTGTGTAAATGTGTATATTTAAACCAGTTATTATTTTTATTGGTATTTGGTGTCCAAGTGAAATACAGATAATTTGTTGTCTATGTATATAATTTTGTGATTTACAAATAATATTGTGACAGATAATTCTATGTGTGTGGAGTATTTGTGATGTGTTATATTTTATAAATTAATGCATAATATTTACAATGTCACTGTACATTCAAATGCAATAAAAAGAGGAAGTACAAGTTGTTATTCTTATTAATGTGTTAATTTCTTAAACCAATACAGAAGCTACAGCAAATTTGTGAAACTGTTGACATTGACTTAAATTTGCAGAATGTTTTCTATGCCAACACCACAGACCTTAAGATCTCAATCAATTTGAGCACAGCAAGTGTTTTTGTTGAGAGAACAGCGAGGTCCTTTTAGTACTCTAATGCTACTAAATACTGCTGGAGGGTTGTAGATATTAAATGCATTTCAAGTTATTTTAATCAAATTAAAGCCTTCATTATTTGGGTGTGTTTATTTTTTGCCTACTTATATTTGGCACAACGTTTATCACCTTGACTTTGGTGCAATTAAAGGCTTGTGCAACACTGTTTTCTGGGAAGTATCATGGCAACTGACCTAATATACGGCCAGAAAAATATTGCCTGAAAATATATGCATAAGCTATTATACATGTCCTGAAAAGTACCCATACTATATTCAGTCACTACATAAAATTGTCATATCCCAGTTGTTACCAGTATTTCAGGATATTATTGAATTTTGGCTACATGGCTATAGATAAAAATACAATAAAACCCTTAATCTGTGTTCATGCCAAGGGAAATGTTTATAAAGTGGTAAATGTTTGCTAAAAATTAATTGGCCACTGTGTATGCTTAACTAGTATAAATCTGTGACTGCCTTTAACAGGTTAACATAACAGCCCTGACTTTTCAAAAAAGGGGGATTTTCCTTTGGTACACAGTTTAATAAGTGATCAAACTTACAAACTGCAATTTCTGGACGTTTATCATGGCCTGTTGTTTGTTTGCAGAAACCAGCCATTAAAATGTTAATACAGTTACGTTTTCATTTCCAGGATATTTAGTAGGCCTAATGATGAATCCTATAATAAGCAAACACTAGCATAATTTTGATTAGGTTTTTATGATAGTAGTAAATGAGACCCGTGGGAATCTAAACGTATTGGTGGCAAAATCGCATACATTCTCAATTATTAAGTCTTTTTGTTCATAAACAACTAAATAGCATGACCTCTCGGGCCCAGAGCTGTCTGGAGGGAAGTAGTGGGGAGGAGTGCATACAAATAAATTACTATTGATTGTTGTTGGCAAATGTAGACAAACTTCATGACATTTATGAGCAGAAAGGTTTTGCTCCCACTAATGGTGACGTTTTTAATTGTAGAATTATTGGAAGGCTAAAAGAATTAATGGACTATCCACATAGGGCGCATCCACCATTCATTGCATGTTTAAGGCGCGGGTGCGTGTGTGTGTGTGTGTGTGTAACTATAATATGTTTCTACAATTTACACATGATAAATAGCCTACGCGAGATTGACCGTTTCAAAGATATGAACACGGTCTGAGTCGTAGGCCTACCTATTACTTAGGGGCAAGAAGGCAGCTGCACCCTTAGAAAAAATTAAAAAGTGGCCTTTTAGTTGCAAAATGACCTCTTCGTCTACTTAAGTCAAGAAGACCCTTTGCAGCGGTTACATAGGCTTAATCAAGTTAATGATGTCATATGTTTTGCCACGGCGTGACGTCATACTTGAATGTGCATTGAATATGTTTACAAAAATAATTAATAATGTAAATGAAGCTGTTGCTCTAATATAGACCCAACAATTGTGTTGGCTAGTTCTAGTTACATTTTGTTAGTGTTCATGTACTCTGCAGTTCATCCAGAACGAATTTCGATATGGGGTAAGTTTTTGACGCATGTAGGCAGGCCTATGTAATATACATATAGGTCAATACATTTAAAAATTCAAGTTTATGCGCAGCAATTGATCATCACCGAGTAATATTGTTCATATTTGACCACATGAAATATTACTTTGTACAAAACAATTGGACAGTATTAATGTTAACGGACCAATGGCTTTGTAAAAAAAAAAAAATATGACGTCATGATGAATGGTCAAATCGACATTTGAGGAGGGGGAACACTATCTTAATCGTGTAATGGAGGGGTGGGGGGGGGGCACAAGCCAACTTTTTATCTTTATTTATCTAGAGTAGGACCTGGGGCAGCCTCCATAGACTCCGCCCCAGGTCCACAATTAAAAAAAAAAATTATTTTGTCGTCAATAATTTCATTGTTGTCTGGCATTTGATCTACGTTCTGTTACGCAATTTTCATTCGACGCATACCGTGTTCAGCAAGTGACAGGGATTCATTTAGTTAGACCCTGTCCTCACGTAAGCTATGTATGTAGGCCTATACGTGGGTAACCCTAGCTGTGTATTATCGTATGATAAAAGTCAGACGAGGGGGAGAGGTGTTGGGGGGGGGGGGGGAGCCCCATACCAATGCTCACTTAATCTTCAATATGCCCGAGTGGTCTTTTTATGTTGAGCGACACTTTATCGATAGCATTCAAAACGTATGTTTGCATTGTTACCTTCAATTATAATGTGCATAGGCTTTATCGGGGCAACGGATGAATCGTGCATTGTCGAAATGTTTAAATGTGCTTCGGGTTAATTTAATAGCACTATTATACAGTGCCTATTTCTTTCAGTTTCAAAAATTTGGTGAGACCACAATAATATTATGTTAAAGGTAAGTGACGACTGTGTAATATATCGATCTTCAAGCCATGCGCATCCGTAACAGTATAGTTAGGGTTGCCTCACAATTATTAACATTACGAGAATATAAACGTACATCAGGTAGGGGGGGGGGGGGGGGGGGGGGGGGGGGGGGGGGGGGACGTGTGTGTGTAGGGGGGTAATTTAAACTCTAATTAGAAGAGGTTGTATGTTCTGAGTTTAGAATTATTGTTTTGAATAGTATCTGACCAGATTTGTATATCTTTTGACTGGAATTCTTGTTTCAACTTTAATGTATTTTTGAGAGAATATACAGAGCCTTGACTGTCCCATATTTGAATAAAGCCGAACTAACAAATAGGCCTATGCCTTAATTGGAAATGCAGTGTATAAAATATGAAAGATAATCCAGTAACAGATCCAGTAGTCCTATTGAAATGGGATCCTACTTTCCAGCCTTCTTTGTATCTGTCAATTATCTGAGGAAAGCCAACCAGAATAATTTAAGTCCCAGGACCTGTATTTATAAAACCATATTTTGGACTCGAGATGTGTCCCCAATTTTTAACTAGGCCCATAGGTTTTGGGGTTTTTTTTTTTTTTACAGACGTCTCTTTATGAAAGCCTTGTTTCCGGGCTTTAAAACTTTTTTGAAGAACTGGCATGGGATAGCATTTAGATTCGACGAATAAAAAAACCTTAAAATCAGTTTACATAACGTGATTTAAGGAACTCATATCGCGATAAAAAAAAATATATAAATATATTTTAAAATCTGATAATACCGTTAGATTACAGATCGAGAAAGAGGAGAAATTCCAGTTTACCCTAATTAAGGAGGAAAAATTTGGTATTTTGTTTTAATATATCATTTACTCAAACTGACTCGTGGTTCTTTATTCTATTTTAATATGCTATAGTATGTTTTATAGCCGACCAAGTCATAAAAATCGTTTTCACTTGCTTCTCCGTGTGTTTTCGTTTTATTAAGTAAATATGTTGCACATGCTTCTGTCCTGTCCATACTGCACTCTAGGATATTTAACATACTAGATATAAAGAACACGATTGGCTGTGCACTTTAAACCATAACATATGTTGTTATAAGATGTGTCACAAATTGAATGATAAAAATCTACACATGTAGTAATAATTAATGTGGTGTTGTTTTTATTTTTTCATACAGATAACAATACACGTCGTGTACGTTTAATTTTAATCCAATGGAATTGCCAACATTTGTGAAAAACAAGAGAGCACGGCCGAGGCGCTTTGAAAAGATGTTACTGGCAAACATCGTCGAGGATAAAGTCCTGGAAAGAAGACTCACAGATATCTGTAACAAATCCAATCGCCGAATGAAGGAACTTGATTTAGAGTGCAATGAGATGAAGAACGAGATGAAATTAAATCAGAGAAATCTCTCATTAACCAACACTCGTACCTTGGTACCACCAACCAAAACATTGTCGTGGTCCCCTCAACTTGAAGCTAGAATTCAGAAAAATCCCGTGAGCAAATACCTGCTAACTGAGTACACGCGAACTGCAGAGGTTATTCCGTCCATACTGCACTCTCTTTCTGCAAAAGAGGAGGAAGCAAAGCAAGAAGTGAAACCTGGCTTGTCCAGACCAGGGACGCCCGCCACAGAGACTTCTTGTGAGCCGGATATTAGGAAAATTCTCAGACTAGCCAAAAATGTACGAAAGCTTCACGAGCATATGGAGATTAGAAAGCAGAGGGTTAATTACGGGGCCAGACTTAACTTTAAAAACATGCTACGACTGAATGCAGAGAAGAAAGGCGAGTCCGACATCTACACTGATGGCGCGTGCTCTCTCCTACGGAGGAAGATGTTGAAGATGAGACGAAACAGTCTACCATCTCTTCCAGACACGACATCGAGCTCGATCAATGTATTCAAGCATAATATCTCGTTACCGTTGATAAACCCACGTCCTCCCATCGATCAGTCGGCGTATGTGTTGTCTAGGGCAAAATCCCTGCCTCTGTCTCTGCCTCTGCCTCTCAACCATTCGAGAGGCACTCTGACGACATATAGCGGCTCAGAAGGTCGTCTCTCGACGAAGGAAGACCCTGCATCGGTTAAAAAGCAAATGTTTGCACAGCGGAAAGTGTCCGAAGAAATCAAGAACTACGACAAGATTCTAACGAAAATAAACTCGTTCCTTGGTGATGTTCGTCTCAAACGATTCAGTTCGACAGTTTCACAGAACTCAGTATCAAAGTGAAGTGTCACTTACAATGTACAGATTAACTGATTAAATATGTTTAATTAAACTTTTGTGTGCATGCGCGCATGCGTGTGTGTGTACGTGGCTGCACGTATACGTGTGTGTGTGTGTGTGTGTGTGCGTTGGGGGGGGGGGGGGGGGGGGGGGCAGGAATTCTTACAAGTACGTGAACATAGGCTGGGAGAGGGGGAGGCTGACTGATTTTCTAGAGGGGTTTGGGGCATACTCTCCCGGAAAGTTTTGAAACTAAACTTAGATGTTCAAAAATGCATTTTCCTGCATTCTACAAATAAAATTCATCATCACAACTGCTGATAAATTGGAACACGCTTTACAATTAGAGTCGTAAATATTATTAAAAATAATCGAATTACTATGTAGGAAAATTGTGAAAACTTGATGTTCTAAGATGCAATTTCCTCGATATCCTTTCTTCCAATAAATTAATAATGGCAAGTGTTGCTAAATGCCAGTATTTTAAATATGTATACTATAACTGGTCAAATAATTTCATGTCTAGATCTACGGGGGGGGGGGGGGGGGGGGGCGCTTGTCCCTATTGCCCCTACATACGCCCATGTGTGTGCTTGCGCGCCCTCTGTAATTTATTTTACAATGAGATCGCTTATTTTTTTAAAGCCATCGAAAATCAGTGCAAACTGTCAATAGCTTAAACATAAAGTACATCTAGATTGCATTTCTGTTTATCTTTTTACATTAAGTAAAAGTCCCGGGTATAGGTTTAATATTTATAAGCTTTGATGATACATACTTTGGTTCTGTTGACTTCAGTTCCTAATCTGGGTAACATACATTCTGAGCGCCATATCGATGATATCGTATTGACATCAACAGCAAGTCCTTTGAATGTATCAGCACTGAGCCATACGACATTTGTTATGTTGTCCTATAGCGTAACCAGTTGATAATAGCACGAGTCTATTGTCAGTATTGAAATTAACTGAGTTTTTGCTATGAAGTAGTACTTAAACTTTCGATTAGACTATATTGCAGCTTTAATTATTATTATTAGTAGTAGTAGTAGTAGTAGTAGTAGCTGCAGCAGCAGCAGCAGCAGCAGCAGCAGCAGTAGTAGTAGTTATTTACATGTATGCTGCATGGTACGGCAAAATTATGCTTTCAAGGATATTCAAGTCCACTAGCTCTATTCCGGGATTACATATCAGGATAAAGCAAGAACGCTTTGTTTTAAAATTTGTCAGGTTCTGACAAACAAAGGGTGGTCAAGTATTGTGTCTAAAATACACATCATTATCTATATCTGACGCCACGGGCCTTCGGTTCAATCCTTTTCAAACCCACGCATAACATTAAACTTACATGTTAATCATGACCAGTACAAATCCTACAAGAAGACATCCGACACCTCATCCGAAACGGCTGACTGTTTCAGCTAGATAAGAGTGTAGGTTTTTTCTTTCAGTTTGCATACAGCTGGAAATATAAACTTTAACTCCAAAACAACCAAACTAAAGGCCTGTATCATCTTATAATTTATAAGGTGGTGTGTATTTTAGTACAGTACTTAATTAACGATCTCATACTGTGTTATGCACTGCCTTCGTTATCCATGCAGGAACGGAGACTGTTAGCAGCCTTGTTTGACCCCGGTCTTTACTTGTGTGTGAAATCGTAAGTATAAATTAATCGAATCCACGCATGGTCTTTGAATAATTAACTCGAGATTATCAAAATTGTGATGTGCTGAAAATATGATGTCTTGTCGTAAACACGCATGGCTTTTCTTAAGAATACTTGGCTGAAAGTAGAAAGTTCATTCACACACAAACATCTACGTCAGGCATTTCACAGTCGAACCTGTCTATGGCGGCCATTCAAGGCATCACGCAAAAGTGGTTGTCATAGAGAGGTGGCCGTCATATCATAAGATTTCATCGTTATGCTAGAACTGTTTCTCAATAAGAAAAATAAAAACAAATACCTATCTACAACCAATTTTAATTTTATTATATGGAGAAAAAAAAAAGGAGTTTCATAACACAATTAAAATAACGGACCACTGTTCTGCAAATTAAAGTCACTGGTCAACATTTACTGTTCATTTGCTAAAGAAGTCATCTTGCTCAATAGTTAACTCCAGTTGGTTTAAAAAAAATAGTTTAACGACACCACTGGAGCACATTGATTAATTAATCATCAGCTATTGGATGTCAAACATTTGGTAATTCTGGCACGTAGTCATCAGAGGTAAACCGCTACATATTTCATAATGTAATGTCATGTCATAGGGTTTTACGTGCACATTCAGAACAAGCTGTTGTAGCGCACGCCTGTCGTGGGCACAAGAGCCGGCTCCTCCGTCCATGACAGGAAAGGTGTGGGGGGGGGGGGGGGGAGAGGAGGGACCGCCTGCACTGGCAGGTGCAAGGGAGCACCAGCAGCCCGATCAAATCGGCAGCAGGCGGGTGGGGGTGGTGGTGGTGCTATGGAATTTGAATGGAGCAGTTAAATGCCAAGGAGAAAAGGGTGCGCAATTTTGATTGAGGGAATTTGGCGCAATTTTGAACGTTCGGTCGAAAGGTAAATGGCCGAGCTAATATAGGTTTTGATATTAGGGAATCGAGAGTAGCTCGTTAATTTTAGACCTTTACGATGCTGTGGTGTTGCCCATAAGGCCCTTATAAGGGCCTGACCACTTTTGGTCGAGGCATCACTAAGTACCAAGTTATTACCAGCAGCAAGTATTGGGGGTTTGTTTGGGGGAGGCCGATATTCTTTTGTTCAGTTTCCCCCGGGTTCATTGCAATTGTGTACTCGGAACGGTATTCTTTTCATAATGCAGAAATGGATCTTTTATATACACCTTCCCACAGACAGTGCACTGGCTGGAACGAAAACAAGCCCAGTGCGCAAACCAGGCCTCCTAGTCACTTGTACATATTAAAATATAGGAATTTGCATACCAAAATATAGGAGTTTTATAGGAATTTTGAGGTCAAATATAGGAGTTTTATAGGAAAATTTGGATCGATCATCATGATTATAGGCATTTTACACGGATTTCTAAAGACGTTTACATTACTAATGGTATGTTCTTACCTTGCGTATGTACACAAGATACCATCTACTACCTTGCCAGCAGTCCGTTGAAAGTTGGTGCATCTTGTATCAGGTATAATAAATCCTCCTCACCTCATCAGGTGAGCAGGATCTTGATTGGCACTTGATACAGATCTCCCACATACAAAGCATCTTCTGAATTTCTGACAGACGGGGATCAATCCCAAGCCGACCAAGCATCAAGCGAGAGCTTTACCACTGGGCTACGTCCCGCCCCTCAGTTGGTTTAAGAAATACGACTCTTTCAACAACTGATTTTAATGATTACCGCCGATTATATCTCCTGTTTTAATAACCACACGGTAAAACGCCTAGTAATTATCAAATGCCAACATGCACTAGTCACTACACTGATCTACCGATTGCCGCCAAATACCCTTATTCAAACATCTGTGTAGCCTTCAATAGTCAGAAGATTAAAGGTGTGCTGACTTACCAAAACTAAAGACTAACGATACTTGTATATATATAACAGTGCAATCAAAGTATGTGATATTTTTCAGATCACATTCTTTAAGAATTTGATAACTTTGCAAATTAGATGTAAATTAATCGAGGTCACGTCACTAGGTTTATTGACATTTAAGCAAACGTACTTGGGTGACACTCCATAATTGACGTAAGGATATGTACTACCCCCCCCCCCCTTCATAATAGACCAATACTAGTATATTTGTGAATAAGTATTGACAAAGAGCAAAGGGTTTTCTGAGATGGTGAAGAGGGGTGCTCTAAAATTTACTTGAAACCATTCAAAAGCGTAGCTCCCCCAACACCTAGCCAAATGCCACACATTTATGTAATTATACTGTGTCTTGTTAGGTCCAAAACACACGAAGTTAGATCTGGCGAGTATTGAAAAAAAAACCCCACTAAATTGAAATTGACAAAACACACCGCAATCTTGCGCAAACTACAAATTTGGCAACAGACGACATAGAACATGCGTTATATTTTCACCTGCGAGATTGGCAGGCTACACACTGCTAGAGTCTTACTTTTTAATTTTTCTTAATAAACAACAGGAAAGGCAATAATCAATGTGGATACTATCACTGTCTTTGCCACACTCACCAGACCCAGACCCAGACCCAGACCCAGCGTCAGTGTGCAGAGGTGCAGAAAGTACTCGCTTGCTCGCCAAATGCGAGAGAAAATTCTGACGGACGAGCTACAAAATGAAACTACCAGTCCTACGGACGATCTCTTTCTCTTTTTTTATTGGATTGACTGTCGTACCAGTGTAAAGAGTCATTTCGTATCCGTCATTTCGTACCAGTATATAGCAAGTGAATCGGCCGTATCATAAAAGCAGTTGTACTGCATTTCTGCCACAAAGATGCAATGTTTTTTGTTTGTTTTTTTTGTTTAAATTTAGGCATAAGATGGAAATCGCGGAATCATGGGTGCGCAATACGGTCAAAAATAGAAACGAAAGATTCCATATCCGGCAAAATGACTGCTGTATTGTCGGAGCATGGATTTTTTATAAATTGCATTTAAATTGTTGTTCAATTAACATTTTAAATACTTATTTAAAAAATATTAAAATGGAACCAGTATACTTTTGTAAATCACTGTAAACAGACAATGAGCATTCTGTTGCCCTAGACATATTTTTAATCATTCGAGTTGGCGTCGCTAACCAACTCTTCAGTCTCTTGCAGTCTTGGAAGTTGAACTCGGGACAACTGCTAACTCTTCCAAATCGTTACGTCAGAAAAATTTACTGTATGCTTTTCAAAACTTCGCACTCCTGACTTAAAGATGGATGGTAGTGGATTCACGCCATTTGGGTCTGGTCTGACTCCTCAGCCCCAGCAGGTAGCCAACATAGAACATTTTGTCAATTGTTATGACAGCCATCTTTCAGTTTCAGATAATAATTTTTGATTCTAAACCCAATAAATATAACGCAACTTGTCATAATTTCACCGTGAATAATTTTTTATTCCAAATAGTACACTTTTAAAAAGTATAATATTTCATTTCCAAATAAGTCGTGCATTCATAATCATAAGACAAAAAACATCCAATAGCAATTTTCCATTGAAAGTTCCAGTGTTCTGGAAATGGAAGTGTCATGACATTAGTTTATTGTTACTTGGGATATGCAAAGTTATAAACAGACTCCAAGAAATAGTTTTATGTTAAAACAAATTTTTTAAAGCGGCAGTATCCAGAATATTTTTATTATTTAAGCATATAGAACAGAAAATCCAATTACGTTTGGTGCATATATGATGCCGCACTCCGCATTGGTTTCACAACGCTGGCTTATCCAGGTCAAAAACAAAGCCATTATTTTGAATGTGAGATACTTTTGGCGGGCTCATACCGATCTCGGTTTTCATTGGCTTATCACAAGTATAGAATTCCCCAACGTGAGATTTCGCAATTTTTGAACAAATTTAACTGTTGATTTGAGAGGTCGTCTCATATCTCCAAAACAGATTTATATCCATAGAGGTATGGTTAAACGCCTTTCCAGGGGTCGGTGGGTGGGGGATTTGCCGTGACATTTTGACAGTGGCCAACTGTTGGCATACGCGTTACATGTAAGGGGGTGTTACTAATTACGTAACGCTCTAGGGGTAGAGGAAGAGGGTACTGTGTTCAATTTACTTAAATTTTTTCAAGACTATATGTTATTTTTATTCATTACTTAGACCTAAAAAGGTGTTTTTTGGAAATGCGCAGTCAGTCTAGGATCGATCCCCATCGGCGGGTATGTAAAAGACCATGGTATGTGATATCCCGTCTGTGGGATGGTACATATACTCTTCAAAAGAAGAAACGCAAAACCACATTGTCGTAACATTTGGAGAATTGATTTAATTATTGAATGGTGAGTCCGATAATTACCAAATGTTGCAGGATTGTTCACAATTCACTCTAGTCCATTGTGAGTAAGTGATAGGACACACCACCAAGGTCAAGGTCATCTGGAGTCAATACCGGGTGTGGCTTCCGCGTGTGTTGACAACTGCCTGGCACCGCCTGCCCATTGAAGCAACCAGAGTACGGATGACGTCCCGGGGGATGGTGGCCCACTCGGCCTGCAAGGCTGCTGCCAGCTCGGGCAGGGTCTGGGGCTGTGGTTGTCGCTGTCGGAGGCGTCGGTCCAACTCGTCCCATAGATGCTCAATTGGGTTCAAATCCGGTGATATCGATGGCCAAGGAAGGACATTAATGTTGTTGTTCTGTAGGAAAGCCGTTGTGAGACGTGCTGTGTGAGCCTGGCGTTGTCATGTTGGAACACTGCGTTGGCGTTGGCCATAACTGGAACGATGTGTGGCCGGAGGATCTGGTCAATGTAGCCCTGTGCATTCAGGTTGCCCTGCACGTGGACCATGTCAGTTCTGCCAGTGTGTGAGATGGCTGCCCACACCATGACACTACCCCCGCCGAATCTGTCCACTTCCTGCACGCAGTTTGCCGCATAACGTTCACCACGACGCCTATACACGCGACATCTTCCATCATGACGTCGGAGCAGAAATCGGGAATCGTCACTGAACCACACCTGTCTCCATCGCAGTTGAGGCCATTGTCGATGAATCTGGCACCACTGCAGTCGGAGTCGACGGTGTTGTGGTGTTAAGATGACACCTCGAACTGGACGTCTGGCACGAATTCCTACCTCACGTAGGCGGTTCCGTACGGTCTGGTCGGATATCCTGCGCAAACCTGGTATTGCTGCGGCTGTGGAGATGGCAGTAGTCAATCGTTCCCGAAGGTGGCGTCCCCGGATGTAGCGGTCCTGCCCGGGGGTAGTGACCCGTGGTCGACCGGATCTAGGGAGGTCACATGTTGATCCATGTTGCTGGTAACGGTCCCACAGTCTGGAGATGGTGCTTGGGGACACATGGAATGCCCTGGCAACGGCTGTTCTGGATTCGCCTGCGTCTAGTCGGCCGATGGCATTGTTTCTCTGCGGTTCACTGAGACGTGGCATGTCCTGGATTGTCAACTGTCGGCCAGATACAGAGGCCAGGCAAGCGAACACCCTGCACTTTTATACTGTCGGTGTTCATGTTGCACGTGCAGACAACGCACGTGCAGTGGTGACATGGTTTGCACGTGGCTGCGTTTTTGCGAATATTCACATTTTGGAACTTTATTGTACAGTAGCTGCGTTTTATCGAATGTAACCATGGGAATGTGTTTGGGACATGCAATGACCTTATATTCACAAAGCATGAACCGGTAGGAAACATAAAATCGGAGTTATAACCCATTTGTACCCTTTTGCGTTTCTTTTTTTGAAGAATATATAAACGATCCCTTGCTAAAAAAAAAAAAAAATGTGGCAGGTTTCCAAAGCACGTGTGCAGGGATTTCAGCGGGGCTGGAGTTATAGACTGTGTTGAGCGAAGTTTATATGGGGCCATGCTCCCCCAAAAAATACATTTCAATTTTTTTTAAGCTTGGGCAAGTAAGGGTTTCGACCTCCAATACCCTCCCCCTGCACATGCACCCGATTCCTCTAAGATTATATGTCAAAATTACCAAATGTTAGACTTCCAACAGCAGATGGAAGGAAGGATAGGATATGTTTTATTTAACGACGCACTCAACACATTTTATTTACGGTTGTATGGGGTCGGATAATTATTAAATCAATATGCTTTATCTTTGATGTCGTTAAACAACCCCACCCAAACTTTACCCTTTCCAAACGAAATAATATTTATTTGAATTTGTCGGTTTTAACACGTAAAATTAATACGTGAAAACGTTCATTGTCTACTTTAGTATATTTTATTTTAAAAATATATACATGATTAATGTGTTACTAGTATACAAACTAAACTTTGAAAGTTCTTCTAACACTTTATAAAATATCAATTCTGAAATAGGAAGGTACGACTGTCGATAAATCGTTGTCAAGATCAAACCGGTTTTAACTAAAGACTCTAGTACCGTATCCTCAACCGAACGTTCTTCGTACAGCGCAAGATTTCTCTTTTAATTTTTTGAGACGAACTCTACAATTTGAAATCGGCAAGTGCACGTGTTAACTGACACTGACAACAGGCTGTCGTTTGTGCTCGCCGAGCTATGGCGGCACAGGTGACGAATCAAGCGTATATGTTTGACGATATCCGTTCATAGCTAACACACCCAACTTTTTTAAAAGTGCATTTGAGCTTGTATTTCACATTTGTACATGATGTTATAATATGGTAACCAGAGAATGTAACTTTAAATGTATATTTTCTATCAGTTGAAAATGATTAGCATCTTGTACTATTTAATATTTTAAAATTGTGTAGTAATGTCTTGAACTTATCAAACGTTACTGAACAAAATGTTGCCTGGCTTTTCTTTCAGATTACAATCATTCAAAATTAGAGAAAAGGGTAAGAGGAAATATGTTGCACGTAATGGACACGTGTATGCACCGAAACAGAGAACTGAATAATAGAACTTGTGGAATAACTCAAGATGGCAGTTTTAAAAATATTTAAATTAAATTTTAAAAATGCAGAAATGATAAATATTTCACGAGAATTTACTAGCCCATCATAATTTTTACTATTCCGCCAGACTTTAGAACAATATATTATTGTTTAACAATAACATAATATACATTGTCTTCTCTTTAAATTATATATATATTGATAAACACATTGTTACGGACACTTGTTTAGTGTTCCCCCCAGGATTTTTGTTCAGAGGGTTGGCAGTTTGAAATAGTTACATGTACCGGTAGACAGCCCCCGAAGTGGACAAAAAGGGTAGGGTGAGGGGGATAACCACCATAACAAAAATAAGTAGCGCAAAAGAAAATCAGTACAATTCAGTACTAAACCAGAATATTGCAGAGGTCCATATAAGTGAGACATCATTTTATTATTATTTTAAATACCTTTTCATGTATATTGTCATTTTACTTTGCAGAGTCCACTGCTTTCTCCCGCATTAAGTGGATTTGGACTGGGTGCAACACCAAACCCTGTACTGCCACCTTCCAATGCCAGTCTTTACCCACCAACTCCCGGTGGTCCCATGACCCCCATTTCACCAGCTACACCAGCATCAGAGGGATCAGGAATAAGACCACAACTACAGTAAGTAATAGAGGCTACCAAATTGTTGCTCACACATAGATCTTAAAAACAAATTCAGAATAGCCAAAAAAAACACCCCCAAAACATATTGGCATATATTAATATTTAAGAATAATGGGCAACTGAAGAAAGGTATGTGGCATTCTGCACAAATACATGTATGTATTTTCTGTATAACTACATATTCTGTATTGGCCACATATTTTATATCTTGAGTACTTACTAAATATACTTTGGTTGTTCCTTATAGATAGGCTTGATTAATTAATATTTTTGAACTAGTTTATTGCGATTTCTTGGGCAGTTAGTAAAACCAGTTCTTTTTTGAAGGTGATAAATTTAAATAATTGATGAATACCTTATAATATTTGAAACTTAAACTCCTTGCATTTTAATGCATATGATATGTTTTAATAACACTGTTAACATGCTACATGTGTTTGTTTTTAGAAATATTGTTTGCACCGTAAATCTGGGCTGCAGACTGGATCTGAAGAAAATTGCTCTTCATGCTCGAAATGCAGAGTACAACCCAAAGCGATTTGCAGCAGTCATCATGAGAATACGTGAACCCAGAACCACTGCTCTTATTTTCAGTTCAGGCAAAATGGTTTGTACAGGAGCAAAGAGGTAAATTTAATATATTTTCTGAGGGATTATAACTTGAACCTCCCCACCCCAGTCCTCCACCTTGCATAATTTCATTAACACATGCCTGCATGTACTTGAAATTAAAAGGAAGTAAGTCCCTGACACAAAAGGGACCATCTTGTTGGAACAGTTATTGTTTAGATAAACAAAAGGGCATAATCAATGTACGATAACTGTCTGATGGTCATTAATTACAAAACTTCATTATTAACAATACCTTCTGCCCCCACACCTGGAAAACCGGTCATAAAGAAATGTTAACTGGTGCTGATGAAACAGAGAGGATAATAAACAAGTTACCAGTTATCAAATTTATGTACCGAGGGAAATAATTTTCAGTTGTCACAAGCTTTAGCGACAAATGAAAATTATTTCATGCGGGACATAAATTTGATAATAACTGGTACCGAGTTCATTATTCTATTTATTACCTCGGCTATTGTTTTTTCTAAAAGCCTTTATTTTCGACATAACATGTATAGAAACGATGTAAACCACTTTACACGCTGTTCTGAATATTACTATAACTGTATTTTAATCACGTTCACAGATAATGTTCAAAAACAAGAGTTCTCTTTATTCTGCTAAATAATCAATAATCGATAAAATTACATTGTTATAAATTTTATGCTGAAAACAGAGAGCCATAAACGCAAATTCTTTAAACTACATGACATCATATTGTGTGTTTGCCAAATCATGATGATGTCATATTTACTACCGACAATGTTATTGGTTTGTAAGTGTGAAATCATCCAATTGTATTATTTGTTAAACCAATGTAGAATATTTCTCGCTGAGAAAATATTGAAAATATTTTCCCAGTTATTAGTGACCACTGGGGTAATAAAACGTTTTATGTATGAACTAATTCAGCGCCTTAATTATTTTACCACGTAGAAAATAAATGAAATCTCTTTGTTTATGTACATATCATTGAACCACGAAGTCGTCTTATGGTGTACATATCTAAATGGAAATGATTTTTGAGTGTTCTGCACTCGGTTTTATAACTTACTCTTCTTTGGCTAGTGGACAACATTTTTTTACTAGCCAAGCTAAAAATGTTACTCGCCACAGTGTGACACTACTCATTTTGTATCATTTATGAATGTGTTGTAACCATCATAACATTATAGATGACTTATGCTGCTAAATTAAATAAATAGCTTGAAACAGTGAAATTGTTGAATCATGAGGGAGGTGGGAGGGACTGTAATTACAATTCTATGCCTCATATGACTGCTATTTTTTTCCTACATATCCTACCATTTAACTAAAATATTATTTTGTGGGTGGTGGGTATACAAAACAAATATCTCTTCCCTCATTTGATTTATGCCAGCAACATGCTTGCTAATTTTTCTACAATAGGTATAGTGCATTGTGTCAGTATTATCGTCATGTTGAAGCCACAGAAACTGAAGTTTCATTAAATTTTCTATGTTTTTTGGCTGGCTGTTTCGGTTTCAGCTGCAGATTTCTCAGATTGGCTTCAATTCATTTGACTTTTAAGTACTTGTTTCACCTGTCTCGTCTTCTTGATTAGCATTTGAAGTTTTAGATTTTTGTTTTTCTAAAGAATTGTAATATTTTAAACTTTTGCCGCTTTGAAAGTTTTCGCTGTGCTTCTACATGGTGGGCAGGAACAGAGCATACATCTACATACTAAACACAGCAAGAAAAAAGAAAAGAAAAACGCTAACTGGGGCTGCATTTGATTTGAACGATTGTAGAAACGTGCGTAATGGGTTAGCAGATCAAACACAACACTTGTGTCCGTTCAATAATTACATAGTGGAAACTTTGGCAGGTTTACTTTTTACCCTGCTCCACATAACATTTTGTAACGTAAGACCACTATTCCTTCTAAAATTATGTAACACTTTGTCACCCCGTCCACGTTTCACTGCCACAGTTATGCAATTTAACCAGCATTATTCGGTTTGCATTTTTTTTTTTTTAATTTATTATTTTAAATAAATAATTGATTAAAAATTCATCTAATAGAAAATATGGCCATATATCGTTGCCGGTGTTTAGTTTATGCTTTAAAAAAAATCACTTTGTTTTAAAGACGTCAGTAAGTAAGTCTTGACCAGCAACCCCTCCCCTCCCCCATAACGTTTGTAACGCATCGCATAGTGCATCAAAGAGCATTACGTAACTGTTGAAATGCTTATTTTGTAATGCATTGTTTAATAATCAGTCACCATTTTGCACGTTTGGTTACAATGTGTATAGTATGAACAGTGAGTGAGCAACCTTTACTTGATTTTGTACTCATGTTCTTCAATCGAATGCAACCACCAATAATGTACCATAGTGAATCGGTTATGTATAATACAATACAGTATTCGGAACTTCTTTATTACATACATGATCCAGAAATCGATATCATTTGAGATATTCCAAATGGTTGTCTGCATTAAAATAACACACCAATCGAAATACCTGGATTGTTTTCGCGAGTATCTGGATTGTTTTCGCCAAATCACTAAAATCAACGATGAGTTCCGAACGGTACCGACAATTAATACGGAATTCACAGTGATCAATCAGACAACTTCGTAAATAACGAAATGTTCCGACTGCACAATGATATCAACAAATTTCATTTGTTTTCGCTGTTAGGACTCTGAACACACATGACAAATAATTTAATAGTAATACTTAAACGTTTTTGGAGTCAGTCGCCAGATGGCGACAATAATAAATTCAATCAGTCAACATTTTGGTAGCAACGTAGAACACTGTTTTTGTTTTATTTATTGTACTTTTCTTTGTCTTATATTTCCAGTGAAGACCTAGCTAAGCTTGCTGCTCGTAAATATGCAAGAATTGTGCAAAAGTTGGATTTTCCAGTAAGTATGCATATACAGTGAAACCTGTCTAAACTGGATGCTGAACAAAGTGGAATCTTATAAAAACCAGCCAGGTTTTATGGTCCTGAATTTTATAAATTCTAAAATGCAACTCTTTAAACACAGGATCCTGTCTAAATCAGATAAATATTAGGTTCCTGATTCTGGTTAGACAGGTTTCAACGTATATATTTTACACAATTGTGTGTATGCTTTTAAGTATATTAAATGCACCATTCATTGCAAAGTTGTGGGATATGCATTGTTCCAAAGTAGGAGACTTCTTTTGTAAAGTGTGCATCTAATCTGTAATGAATCTAAAGTACAGGAATGTTTGTTTCGTGACAACTCAACACCTTTTAAACTTTAGCTGTTTGGTGTCAAACATGTTTATTGCAGCACACTTTCTAAACTGGGGATGAGGAAACACTGCTGCTACATATTTTATTGCTATTAAATATCAGCAGTGGATCCTTCCCATAGTGTTTTCTAGACCCAGTGATTTTTAGCGATCGTGAAAAAGACAGATTTTGCAGAATTCCTATTGTGAAACAGAATTATGATTTTCGGCAAAGTTTAAAAAAACTGTTAGCATTTTTCTATTGTCAGACGCTGTAAAACTGACAATTAAACATCCAATAGTCTGGAATTGTGCGTTTTGTTTACTAACTTGCAGTTGCTGTCTCTTGATAATATTAAAGAGAAATTTGGATTTAAAAATTGTTTGTGATTATTATTGGTTCTATGTATGATTAATCTTGCTGGCTGTAATAATTATGGTTAATTCATTTGCTTCAACTTTCTTTTCAGGCCAAGTTTTTAGATTTCAAAATCCAGAATATGGTGGGAAGCTGTGATGTAAAGTTCCCTATACGTCTTGAAGGTTTAGTGCTTACACACAGTCAGTTTTCAAGGTAAGACTTTTAAACAATTCAGCCATTTGCTGCAGAATGCATTAAAACATTTTTTTTAATTACAAAAATTTTGAAGATTTGTATAGAGTTAAATATTTAAACCAAGATTTTGTGGCATAGATATGGTCTGAAGAAAAGGGGTCATTGTATATGTCAAGGACACAATGTGTCAATTTCCTTTTTAATATGTAACCAAATAATAAAAAATATCTTAGACAAACAAAACAACAAAATAATTTAATATATTTGTACGTTTACTCTGTTAAGACTGCTAATCACAGAGGGATTAGTTTCACATGTTGCTGTGTTTGTCTTTTATTGTTTATTAGTAATGTTAAAAAAATTTCATTGCAAAAGGACCAGTTTTTGGTCTAATATGGTACACGGAAACATTAATATGTAAAAAAAAAAAAAAAAAATCATGAGTTGATGAAACAATGTGGTACACTGGCATATCATTGCAGCATTTATATTTACCTGAAAAAAGATTTCATGTTGATAAACATATAACTGCAGATGTTGACATTGTTGTGTATAAAATCCTGTATTGGCAACATAAAATGATGTAACAGAACATGTGACTGCCGAGGTTGGTTGACGACATAACATTAACACTTCAATGGCAAAGTTTGAATCATAAAACTAGCTAAAGGATGAATTTGCTATATTCTATTTCTCACATGTATTGTTTTTCAGCTACGAACCTGAACTGTTTCCTGGTCTTATTTATCGAATGGTTAAACCCAGAATTGTGCTGCTCATTTTTGTCTCAGGAAAAGTTGTACTCACAGGTCAGTCAGTTGGTCAGACACTGTACGCATATTAGACCCAGCTTAGGTTGATTGAATGGCTTTTCAAATGCATAATGCTGAAGTTTCAAAACATCGGTCAGACAGATTCTGTCCTAATTATTTAGTTTATAATAAATGTAAATTTGTTAATTAAAGTTTGTTTCATTTAACGACACCATTAGAGCACATTAATTAATCATCGACTATTGGATATCAAACATTTGGTAATTCTGACACGTAGTTATTAGGATACCTGCTACATGATCCTAATGCATCAAGGGATCTTTTGTATGCACTTTCCAACAGACAGGAAAACACATACCACGGCCTTTGACCAGTTGTGGTGCACTGGTTGGAACGAGAAAAAATCCAGTCAGCTGAATGGATCCACCGAGGTGGTTTGATCCTGCGATGCAAGCACCTCAAGTGAGCACTCAACCGACTGAGCTCGATCCCACCCCTTGTTAATTACTACAGAGCTAGAGCAATTTTTGTTTTGATAATTCAGCATTATGCTTTTTTAAAACCACATAAAGCTTATTATTTCAGCAAGTATCATCATGATAATAATGTTTTCATGCAAACGTCTAATATTTTGTAAACAAAAATTAATTATTTTAAGTATTCCACGATTGGTATGTTTCTTTATACTTTGTAATAATAATGATGTTTCTGCTAGGTGAAGGAAGTATTGCATCATATTCCCATAGTTATGAACACATACATTATTCTTTTGCAGGTGCCAAAGTACGGGAAGAGATCTATGAAGCTTTTGAAAATATTTATCCAATATTGAAGGGATTCAGAAAGTGACCTAACGTGTTACATGCAAATCATTCTTTTCATGACAGACTGATTTTGATTGCCTCAGTATCAACAGGGCTTTCAAAAAACGTGACATATCCATGGGAAATGTAAGATTTTGCAGTTGTTCAGTGAGCAGAACCAAATAGAACAGTGTGCTGCAAGGTGAAACTAAAGACTAATAAATCACCATTGTACATATTCTCATGAGTGGAATGAAACCAGAAGTGCTATAAACATGCATGCTGCTTGATACATGCACGTTTGTCCTTCACATTTGGACAGTAGCCATGCTGTGATAATATGAAGAATAAAATGGAGATTTTTGTGTAAGAGGAATGCCATTCCCCATACATGTATTCCATGAAAACAAAGAGACAATATGTATCATCAAAACAGGTTGACCATCTTACTGTTTTCATCATCCAGCCCTGGACCCAGCTAGTTGTCCAGTGCATCTGTGTCAAGCTTACGAGAGCAGTGGTATTACAAGATGTCTTCATCACTGATAAAGAAATATCCAAAATTCCACCAGAATTTGTGATTTTAATATCCCCTTTAAAATATTCCTGTCCTTTTGCCTGAATTTTACCTCAAAATAATAAGGTCTGGGAAAACAAGATTTAAAAAAAAAAAATAAGAAAATTTAATCTGTTCTAGACATAATTATGAACTACTAAACCCATATAATTATACTGAACAAATTTTTCTTATTTAATGTGTTAAAAGGGATCTATTAGTCTGAGACAGTTTAATGCTAAAATGTATAAAGGGCCAGGTCATGAAATTTAAACTAGTGACTATGGACGTGATAGATTCCTCCTTGATCAGCTAATATGTGTTCTTGGTATGACTTTTCTCAGGCATTCAGTTATGGATGTATGATCCATAGAACCAAGATGCTTACATTCATGTAATGCAGATTATATTTTGGTTCTGTCCTGGTGCAGATTGACATTCTATAGCCGATGATTAATAAATCAATGTGCTCTAGTGGTGTTGTTAAACAAAACAAACTTTGTATTGAGAAAAGAACCCCATCACTATGCCACTGGTACAGTCATAACAAAATTCTGTTATCAGCATTTGAAAACATGTTGATGTAACTTGTGAAAGACCTGATGACGATATTTCATTTACAAGACTTCGAGTTGTCTTGTTTGAAATCCAAGTGTGCGTATTTTATTCAATTCACAATGAATCAATATTTGTAAATTGTATGTTAGCATGTATATATGTGCATTATTTTTGTGTATAACATTTTGTTATAAACAGGTGCAAAATTATTAATGTGGTCTGGCTCTTTGTTCTTTCAAAATATCCATATGTAAAAGAATAACATACATTTACATACTCCATAAGCCCATCTATGACTATGGGAGAAAACAGATACTTAAATTTTCATTTGTGGTAATGGTTTATTCTCATTTATATTACAGTGAAACTCCTCGAAACTGGACACCCCCAGGATAAAATAAAAAGTCTGGTTTTAAGAGGTATCCAGTTTAGAGAGGATATCTTCTGGACGTATTTGAAAAGGCGTCACCAAAAATGTCCGCTTTTGAGGGAATTCTGGCTTTGAGAGGTTTCACTGTACTGCAAAATTCGGCTTTTGAAAAAAATCATAAGAAAAACCCACCCCAAAATCTCGCTATAAGCAGACATAAGAATAGCTTCATCCTAACAAAAGAATATTTTTAAAAATAAGAAATTCTATAAATCATGCAGCAAAGACATGAATTTAGTTGTATAATTTGTCATATTTATGGTACATGCAATTGTTTATTGATAAGCTAATGCAAAGATGTGGGACATTGTTCAATCACCAAATTATGAATAAATAAGTTTGTAACTTTTAATTGTAGAATGTAATATTTCTCCACATAACAGATTGGTTATAGTGATTTCCCTAGAAATTTGGCAAGGCATGGTAGACTAAAACTTTTGGGGCATTTTCACCATTTTTGGGGCACTTGTTTTTCATTAAGAATACAATTTTTTTTATTCAAATAAACATTAATGTAATTTATGAGCTTGCTTTAATAAATGAATGGAAAAAAGATATAAAAGACATATTTTATTAATTAATAATACCTTTTTGGGTGTTTTATAAAGACAATTTTAGAATTAATTAGTGAAAAAGGCTTGTTTAATCTCAGGGCAGCATGGTGCTGATTAAGGCATGATGGTGCTAGACTATTGAGGCATGGTGCTGCACCATGCTAAAACAAGCTAGGGAAAACACTAGGTTACTTAACCAACATGCAAACTGAATGCTGCTTTACATAAAATATAATCTGACTAGACCTACATCTATACAGATATGCAACTAAATCTACATGTATACAGGCACATCTAAAAATGATAATACCCTGAAAGGATTTTTGTTTTTTTGAAAATGAAAAACTGGTTTTATTTTGTCCCGTGGTATTGTTATTTTCCAGTTATATGTTGTTTTCATTTATAATTTTATCATATACCATAATTATATCGGAGTATGACAAATATTTTGAAAAGTCACTAGCCACAGGCCTAGTGGGTTTGTGAAAACCACTAGCCCACCAAGATAAAGTACTAGCCCAAATTCCTGATCAATTATAAGTGGATTTTTATATAATTTTTGTAACATTACACATTTACGAGATTAACAGCAAAATAAAACAAACACTTAAATCATGTTGTAACTTTTTTCAAACACACAAGCATATGTGTATAATTTATACACTATATAGGCTACATAGGTACGTATGGTACATTCCTTCTTTGATGCCCAATGGCTGATACTAGTTAAATTAAAAACTTGACATAGTCAAACTATTGTCCAAAAAGGCATTTAAACAAAAACAAAAAAATATATGGCAAATATTTATTAATTTATTGATTTTATTTTCGTTGCAAAATAGTTTATACATCTGGCCACAATACGAAATGCTACATGTTCCAACACATTTACTAAATTACAGAGGACATCTCATTTAACCCGTATTGTACCAATGTTTATGCAAAATACAAATTGTCATAAATATGGAAACATTTCAATCCAAAATGCTAATCAGTACATTATACATTAATCTACAATACAATATCTAATAATTGGACAAAGTCACTCTTTATTTAACAAATTACAGACCATGACTAAAAACAAAATTTAATTGGATCTCCACTACATGTACAAATGTATGTTTATAGTGCACTATTGAGTTGGAGTAAATATAATTTATTCAATTTGAGTTGCTGCCCAAGGCTCCATTCCATGAAGTGATTTTAGAGCACTTAAGGTGTTCTTAGTGCCAAGATCACTCCGTGGACTGTTTAAAGACACCACTAGAGCATATTGATTTATTCATCATCGGCTATAAGATATCAAATATCTGGTAATTCTGACATAGTCATAGAGAGGAAACATGCTACATTTTTAAATTAGTAGCAAGGGATCTTTTATATGCACCTTCCCACAGATAAGATAGCACATACCACGGCCTTTGATATACCAGTCATGCACTGGCTGGAACAAGAAATAATTGTAGTCCAATGGGACCACTGACAGGGATCGATCCTAGACCAACGCGCATCAGGTGAGCACTTTACAACTGAGCTATGACGCGTCCTCTTCATGGAACAGGGCCCCTGAACTACGTATATATATCAAGTCCACAGTATACCAACTGACAAAGAAAGAAAAATGTTTTATTTAATGACACACTCAACACATTTTATTTACGAATATATGGCGTCTGACATATGGTTAAGGACCACATAGATTTTGAGAGGAAACCCGCTGACGCCACTACATGGGCTATTCTTTCCGATTAGCAGCAAGGGATCTTTTATTTGCGCTTCCCACAGGCAGGATAGCACAAACCATGGCCTTTGTTGAACCAGTTATGGATCACTGGTCGGTATCTGGATTAAAAAACCCAGTACATACCAGCCTGTAGACCGATGGCCTAACCACTACACCGGTACCAATTGACAAAAACCAACATTAAAATAATTGTGATAACAATCATAGTAGTTTTTAGTGCTTGGCATTGTATTTCATGCACAAGTTACTAACAATATGAAAATCAATAATTAGTAAGTGTGATCTAAATGTATCGGTGAAAAATCTTAATTTCATTTTGGAAAATTATTTTTAAAATTTGCATACAGTATTTTCACTAATGTGTAAATTAACTAAAAAGTGTTAACAAAATGAAGATTGAAAAATGTGTTCCGTGAAACAGGGTTCTACATACAAATTTACAAGACTTGGTGGCAATAACAACATGCATGGGTGAAATTCATGTTCATTTTTTCACATCACAGCAGACGTACATATTTCTCATTGGCAGGTCATATAAACGTACATAAAACTTTATAAAAAATATTTAGTGGGTCTACATTCCCTAGGATCAACATTCATCCCCTTCCCAACAAACACCTTGATGAACTCATCTGGATTATTCCCCATTCCAACCAATGCTTCACAACTGGTATATATAGATACATGTATACACTAATAATATGCACTATTCTATGATGTCAAACAGACCCCAATTAAAAAATATTCAGATGTCATTAAACATTCCATTCCTTTAATTTTGCAAAACAATTGTGCACATATACACACAGCTGTATTAGAATAACAAAATGGGACTCATTTTAAAAATCTTTATTTATAGGTACAAAAGTCTGAAAGACTGGCATTTGGAACACAACAGGATAAGTTAGTCCTATTTTAACAGAACACAGTAAATCACCACGTACAATTTGGTTGAAAGGACTTGACAGGATATTCTAAACATTTAGATAACAAATGGAAATTCCAGGCCTCAAATTTGGGACCAATTACTAATATGCCAATTAAAGCACGGCCAGTTTGACTTTAAGATTCTGTTTAATTTTGAGGGCATTGGTGTTTATGACTATGGCATTGTGGAAATTTGCCGCCGCTAAATTTGAGAACTGAAATTATCAGTTGGTATACTGATATTACATACAAATGTGACTGTAAATATATGCTGTTTTAAGACTGGAATACAACTTCAAGTGTTGGTACTAACAATAGTGACATTTTAGCACAAAACAAATTGGTTAAACTACATTCCTCAGCAATTTATATAGGCACACTATAAATTATAACATAAAAAAAGGATCACCAAATAAAGCATACATATGCTGAAAGAAATGTCAAAGTCTGAAAACACATTATGGTGGTGACACAATTACTGGACAGCCACACAAGTTAATCTTAGTTGTATTAGAAACACTTAATTAATAATGCAAAGCTATACATATATTCATGTACATTGTTGGCCTATATCAAACCATTGTACAAAATAAACCACCACACCAATTACATATGAATGCTACACACCCCACATCAAGATATATTTTAAATGTTAATCTTCACACTGAGTGGTTCAACAAAAAGCATATGTAGTTCATAAAAATATATCTTTGTTATTGGCATTTTATTAATTTTTTTTAAAATGCTTCACATTTTTCGACTAAGAAAATGCAAAATAATTTGAGTCACTAAAAGTTAGTGTACATATCGGAACTAACTTTTCATATCTGTAAACTTTCAATAAATCTGCAACACATTTTGCAGAACACAAACTGCAAATACACTAGTCTAAAACAAAATTTCTAAAATTATTTTTAGAATACTGATAAGTAAAGTCCAGAAAGGCGATTCCTCAGAATCTGCGTCACCATCACCAAAAGATGAAGACGGTTTGGTTGACTGCTGCATATTTTCTGATTTGGCATAATAATTGTCATCATCAATTAATGCAGAGTATGTATCATCCTCTTTCTCTGCAATATGGTAGATTGTTAGCACAAATGACGAATTGTCATACGAAGGATGTCCATAAACAGACACCCCAACGGGACGTTTAAACGAGCTGGGAATATCCACAACATCTCTTCCACATGTCACAGACTGTAGCTCAAAATCATCATAGGAGGGTCGTAGTGTTTTATCTGACACAAACAAATCAGCATCACCATGAATAGTGTGCAGCTCAACTCGTATGTATCCTTCTCTGTTGAGACGATAAAAGGTGTAATTTTCACTTCCAATATCGCTGGTAATTGTCTGTAGGGCGACATGAGCACATGTCAGGATGACACTGACAGCCAAGCCAAGAACAATACCCACTGCTTGAATAAGATTCTGCATCTTGAAATCATAACAACCTGCAATAATATTAAAATGAATATAATTACATGCTATTTTTTTCTTCTCCGTTTTAGTTATTTATTTAAATATAACAAGCAAGACATGTCCCATACCAGGCCCAACAAACTTTCATATCACCTAAATTCATGGGCCACAACTCTTGTAAAAAAAAATGGCCATGAAAGTTAAACATAATAAAGTTATTTATCTTGCAATCACAGTTTCTATTTGTCAGTTATGATGACCAATTAAAGCAGTTATAAATGTATACAAGAATTTTGAGACTACTGCCAAAGCAATACACATCCTCTATCTGACCCAACAATTTTTCATATCTCCCAAATTCAAGGGCCAAACATCTGTGAAAAGTGGAATTAAACTTGATCAGTAACAGTACATGATAAAGCTATATACAAAATTTCACCTCAATATTTTCAGGTATTGCAAAACAAAAGTTCAAATTTTCTCCTAAGTTCAGGGGTCATAACTGTCAAAAATCGGTAAATTGTCATGAACATTAAACTTCATTGGTAACAGTACATGATAAAACTATATACAAAATTTCAGGTTAATATCTCAAGGCATTCTGGGGAAAAAAAAGTCTGGAAAACAAATTTTCATATCTCCTAGGTTCAAGGGCCATAACTCTGTCACAAATAGGTAAATCGCCATGAATTGAAAGTCAAACTTGATCTGTAACAGTACATGATAAACCTATACACAAAATTTCAGGCTTCTGCAAAAGACATCCGGAAAACATGTGGGACAGCCAGAACGGATATTAAACCTATATTAGCAGGCGCGGATTTAGTGGGGGGCCCAAGGGGCCCGGCCCCTCCCCCCCCCCTATTTTTGGGGTCGTTTTTTTTTTTTAACTGTAGCATACACTAGAGTGGAATTACACAAAAATGCACTTATTTCCCAAGAGTCTTTAAATTATATTTTGTTCATGAAAATCGTCTTAAAGGGACATTCCTGAGTTTGCTGCAATTTTTAAGATGGTATCGACCAACAGAGACTTTTTAATGATTGTAATTACATAACAAATATATGTCTAATAATGGATTATAAATAATACAAATGACATTCACTTGGGATACTAAAAACCTCTATTGTATGGTCCTACAAGTTTTCGTTGATTTCGACAGAGGAATGATTTACCAATATCATCGAAGATTTTACGTGACCTGAAGTATACTAGTACACCAGTTGCAGAAAAAGTAAAGTTTGTTTTATTTAACGACGCCGCTAGAACACATTGATTTTTTATCTTATCATCGGCTATTGGACGTCAAACATATGGTCATTCTGACACTGTTTTTTAGAGGAAACCCGCTTTCGCCACATAGGCTACTCTTTTACAACAGGCAGCAAGGGATCTTTTATTTGCGCTTCCCACAGGCAGGATAGCACAAACCATGGCCTTTGTTGAACCAGTTATGGATCACTGGTCGGTGCAAGTGGTTTACACCTACCCATTGAGCCTTGCGGAGCACTCACTCAGGGTTTGGAGTCGGTATCTGGATTAAAAATCCCATGCCTCGACTGGGATCCGAACCCAGTACCTACCAGCCTGTAGACCGATGGCCTGCCACAACGCCACTGAGGCCGGTGTCCCAGTTGCAGAAAGAAAGAAATGTTTTGTTTAACAATATACTCAACACATTTTATTTACGTTTATATAGCGTCAGAAATATGGTTAAGGACCACAAAACAATGAGAAAGGAAACTCGCTGCCGCAACTCCAGGGGCTACTCTTTCAGATTAGCAGCAAGATATTAGATACCATGGCTGTTGATACACATTGGCCCAGTTGTTCAAAGCAATTTCGCGGGGGAGCATGCCCCCGGACCCCCCTAGGAATCTCTGGCGCTTTGCGCCTGATTAGCTATAGTCCCCTCCAGTTGGACCGGTAGGGGATTAATAATAGCATTTCCCATTAATTGTTTAAGGTTTGCAAGATAAAGATAATAACTAGTTTATGACATAGAATATCAGCTTTATCCTGTGAAGGTAAGAATGGGAAATTCCACTCAGAAAACCTTGTGGAATTTCCCAATCTTACTTTCACGTGATAAAGCCGATATCCTTAGTCATAAACTAGTTATTTTCTAGATCTATAAAACATTTCATCTCAATATCTTCAGGTATTGCAAAAACAAGTCTGTGAAAAATGGTAAACTGTCATGAAAGTGAAACTTGATCTCTAACAGAACATGATAAAGTTACATGAAAAATTTAAGCTCAATATCATGAGCCATTGCAAAAAAACAGTCCAGAAACACAATTTCCATAGCTCCTAAGTTCAAGGGTCTAAACTATCGAATTGCATCCAATATCACTTCCACGTTCTTTCTAATTACACTGTGCAAGTGCAAATTTTGATACCACGGCATATGTATCATACTATCAACTGAACAAGCTGTGACCGATCAAAATAGAAAATGATAAGAAGAAAAGGTAAACAAATGTTTCTTCTTGGAAAGAAGCAGTAATTCAGTTACTGCATACATGAACCATAACCTGCGAGTTATGATATACATGTATATTGATAACTTTATAAATGAAGAAACTAGATTTGTCAGATCAGCAGTAAATGTAGTCTGCACGAGGTTTTTTATACATGGGTGGCATATGACAAAGCATCTAAAAAAAAAAAAATCAAATTCCGAATTGTTATTTTATTCTGTATTTAACATGGTAAACAATGATATCATTAAATTTATCCGATTGTTGTTAATGGGACGAAATTCAATAGGTCCAGGATACTGGCTGGGACAAAAAAAAAAGGTCTGTAGAAGAGCAATCTAATTAAAATTAGCTCCATTGATTAATTACTATTACCTGTGGATATAAGAGCACCCCGTTGGAGCTCATGTCCAGTTGACCTTTCATTCGACCAATCAAAACCTTACTCACAAAATCATGCCAGTGATTTGAAAAGAATTAAAAAACATTCGGGATTTTGCCGAGGGTATACGAAATGATTCGGGTGAATTACAAAGTATGCCGTAAACTAATTTCAATATAAAATTTTATATAAAATTAGTTTCAAGACGGAAAAAAACCTGTGATGGTGTAGCCATAAAATCTGTTTATACTAAGGTCGACAACAGTGACTTTTCGCACCCTTGTTTTGGCTTCGTACACAGTAAATAAAACATATCCAATGGTAATTTTTTGATATGATATATTTGACAAAAGGTACTTTTTATTTCTTTCATCTTTTGAAACTTAAAATTAATATTTTGTCCAGAATTATGAAAAATAACAAAATACCAACCTGTAAACAACGTCGTCTTCTTATTATAGAAATTTGACAGGGTTAGTAGACCAGTTTTTATTTTAATGTGGCAAAGCATTGTAATAATATAGCTAATTTTGAATTTGAATGATGTCAGTATTCCAATGATGTCACTTTGAATCGCTTTACAATAACCATACACTGGGTGCATGACTTTTCCGTTTTAAGAATGCTGGATTGTTTGAACATTACTAATGCATCTGAATGTGTTTCAAGAAAATCTTGTGATTAAAAAATTGTACCGTTTACGAAATATGGATTTCAAGTGAAATTACATGAATGCCATATTTATTGTGTACGAACCCAAAACAAGGGTGCGAAAAGTTACTGTCGTCGACCTCAGTATACAATGTAGAGTTTATTACTGCACTTTTCCCCCGTTTTTTAATGTTGAAATAGACCAACAAGTTCGCCTATTGCATAAATAGTCTCACCCAATATTTTTAGAATTTGTATGCTCCCGAATAACACTATAAAAGGCTAAGTGTAATTAGTCACTATTTAAATTGTTATTTATAGATGAAATGTCACCTGGACACGTAGCCCGAGTACTCTGACTGTAAGAGAGCTAGACGGCAAACTCCGGACAGCAGAATTCTAAGTTCGCCTACCTATATCGTGACGTTGCATCACATGATCGCCCACTCAGCCATTCCGTCTACTAGGCAGAATCGCCCAGTGGGTGATCACGTGATCTACGTCTCGAAATAAGTCGCCGACCTTTGTAATTATGGCGACGGAGTGTCATGAAGCGTAGCTGAATGTGGGTGCTGTCGGATTTCTTTCTGTAGTATGTGTATTAGTGATTAATATGTGGATTTTTTTTTAATCAATTAACTCGAAAATTATCGATGTAAAAGTATTTAACGTCAAACATAGGATTGTTGTGATATTAGAGCGGAAATCTTTGCCAACTTTAAATGCTATCTTGCTAATTAGTATGTTGAATTTTAGTTTACACAAAAACATATCATTAGATTAGTTTATTTATGTTAAAATACTTAAACAAAAATTACTTTTTCGATTATCTTTGTCTGATCGTGTAAAGTTATACTAGTGGTTTAGGCTATTTATGTCAGGAATTGCCAAAAAAATACATAGGTTGGTCTCTGACTGTAATGAGAGCGTATTTATGTCCAAATGTCCATCTAGCTCTCTTACAGTCCGAGTACTCGGGCTACTGGACATGGGAGTCCACGCAATGCTGTTAGATCTACTGGTAGATCTACTGGTAAACCAGTAGAGCTAATTTTAATCAGATTGGTAGATGAGGTTCGACCATATGATCAAAACATTTCAGCTGTACACTCTGCCAACTTTAACTTAGCTACGGTTGACAGTTTTCACTGTGAAAACGGTAACAGGTGTGCCGATACTGCATGGGGTTCTGCGAGTCACAGCCTCCCTCCCCCACTCACCCCTAGGGCACATTAATGATCAAGTCAATACTTTTCTTAACCACACTTTCTACATCCCTCTGGACCACAGGTATCCCAAAACATAAACCCCAAGTACTCTGGTTAGTATAACATCAGTCTCAGATGTGCTCCGGACTGAATCCATGACGTTTTGTCCCCCAGCCAGTTTCCCCCAGGTCTGTTCGCCCCCCAAATAGGATGTCAGTTCGCCCCCAAGTGCATAACCAGTTCGCCCCCACAAAGGTACCAGTTCGCCCCCAGTCAGTTCGGGTCATGGAAATCCTGGAAAGTCATGGAATAAGTATGTACCTCTTACCCTGAGTGCAATAATGTTCTGTTCTGATATACAATGCCAGGAAAGTGTAAAGATGGTTGGATTCAACATGAAAATTATGTAAAAGAAATTACTCCCAAGTACTTTGTTTCGGCCTGAGCCATGTTTTCTATCAACAGACAATATGTGTTGTTTTAGCGGCAATTAATGTTTCTGTCTAAATCAGATTCAAAACAATAAAAGGGTTACTACAAAACACACCTTCATAAAATATTAATCAACTAGTTTATTACGCTGTAATGTGAGCGTGGGACTGTTACTTTATGTCGCGCATGCGCTGATGTGACTATGTGAAATGGAGTACCGGTATTAAATTTGTTTGTGTCACAAAAAGTGTTTTTCTTTCTTTTTTCTCACTTCCACCTTGTGTTGAATAGTTAGAAATCACTACCATGGGATGATAATACAAATCAAGTAATTACGTTTTGCTTTTGGAAGGCAGTTTATTCTTTTTTAGTTCATAGCAATTTCCTGCTGGCATAAACCTAAAATACACACACACACACACACTTTAAAATCCCTCTAAAGAAACAATACAATAATTGTTTAAAAGTAACAAATCATTGGGGGCGAACTGACTAAAAGTTGGGGGCGAACTGACAAATATTTGGGGGCGAACAGGTAAACAGTTGGGGGCGAACAGGTAAACAGTTGGGGGCGAACTGGTACATGGGGGGAACAGGTCAAACTGGGGGCGAACTGACTGGGGGCGAACTGGCTGGGGGGTCGAAACGTCTGGTACCCCTCCGGACTACCTAACCCTCAAACAATAAAAGAAAAATTCTGATTTTGAATCAATCATAACAATTGACATCTACTACATGTTTTATAAATAAGTTTTTTAAATCTCACAATCTGCTATTGATCTAGTTATTTATGGTGAAACAAACACATCCAGCCAGACTCCATGCCGAATGTTAACTTCGCCAAAAATTCGGATAGAGTAGGTTTTTGATGATGTATATAAATTCCCTTCTTTTATCTTAGAGCACTACCTAAAACGGATACAAGTAAAAACGTGCCCAAACCAAAACGTACCCAATTAAAACGTATCCTCTTTTTTTGTCAAAACGTACCCATATTTATAAAAAAATTATTAATATAAAATTATGCATGTTGTAATACTATATATTCTATACTAGCTTTAAATTTACCTTGATGTTTATAACAATAAAATAAATGGACGTCATTGTGAAGTAAATATTATATCTGTGTATTTTTGCTTCCAAAAAATAGTACCATATATACATATTATATAAAAAAAAAAAATGTTATTTTTAAAATAACACTTGGGTTATCAAAAAAAATAAATAAAATAAAATAAATAAATAATAATAATAATAACAAAAACACAAAACAAAACAATTTTTGAAGATACAAATGGTAGGTAAAAATATTGAGTGGGGATAAAATCCTCTGTCATCAAGATATAATTTAAGTGAATAATAACAATAATTCCACGGCGCGTTGCGTGTGTATATTAATATACCTTTACACCAGACTAAATTGTTAATATGTATTAACAGCTTATAATTTAAGCTAATAAACTAATATTCAAGTATTCCATAGATTAATCGATTATATATAGAGAGAAATTTACATGAGTGGTCGTTAGATATCATGTATCTTACAACGACTTGTTATAAAACGTACCTAAAAAGCGTAAGCGAGTTTGATACGTTTTTAAACAACGAGTTGTAAGATAAATGGTATCTAACAGACACGAATATTGTATTCTATTTCTTACATATCCTGAAACAAAAATTAAATGCCTTTTCCAATGAAAGCCTGTTTACAGTCCTTGCGCGCTTATAATTAACTTGTGCATCGCAGGCAAGGCAATTTCAGGTTATCTTGTACGTCACGGAGTGATCGATTCGACAAATGGTTTTTTTTTCATTGGATGGTATGGCAGCCTGTCGTATGTCTTTAAAATGTTAACGCACGTATATGTGTTATAAGTATGTGTTATTAAAAATAACGAATGTTCTCACCAACGGGTATGTAAGAAATAATATCAATGCCTATACAGTATACACACGAACAATTTATGAAACGAGTTTCGGATTTTTTTATTCTCGAAACGATGGGTTTAAACAGTTCTAAAACTCGTTCAAAAGTTTTATGTGGCACTTACACAAAATACGATCCAAAAATATATATTCATAAGCTGTAAAAGATCTGTAATTTGTAATGAGTACCTTTTGACCAAAAATGGATAGTTTTGTTTTAGATACGTTTTTGTTGGGTACATTTATATATATATATATATGTGTACGCAACCAAAACGTATATACATATAACATGTTGAAAATTAATTGTTTATAACGATTTTTAGTGTATATAAATAATTAAGGTACATTAAGAAGAAAAAAGGTACGTTTTGGTTGGGTACGTTTTGACCAGCTTTCCCTAAACTAGAACGACGTACCCACGTTTCACTTCTTCAATCGAAATAAATGTTACTTGTTATAATATGACATAAACTGATATTATTCCGCCTAGAAAATGATTTTCCGTCTTGGCTGAAGACAGAAACTAAATACAGTATCATTTCGAAGTTTGAGACCAAGTTAAAAACTCAAAAGATCTTAATTGTTGTTAACATTCATTTAGTATTATATTATATTTTCAGTAAATGGTATGGCGAATTAATATATATATATATATATATATATATATATATATATATATATATATATATATATATATATATATATATATATATATATATATATATATATATATATATATATTATTAGGGCCCTGCAAATCTCAATTTTCCGTGCGAATCGAATTTCGAATCGAATATTCGAAAATGTTCGAATCGAATTTCGAATCTGGAATACCTTGGAGAATAATCAAGTGTATCAGATGTTGTTCACGAAGGAATATTCAGCTCAGTGAAGGAAATTAGAAAGACAATATAAATATCCACTACATTGAGAGTACGTACGGTGATTAACATGATTACACAAGGTTGAAGTTTAAATAATAAAGCGCCCCAAATAGAAAACCAGTACTAATGTGTACATAGTTTGAACAGTTGAACTAACACGAGAAAATATCTTGGAAGTGATCATTTATTGGCTTTTAATGAGATCACAAAATAATTCAAGTAAACATGTGAAAATTAACACTCATCACCAATCGGATATCAAAACTAAATACTAATGGATATTCTTCGCACATACAAAAACAGAATACTAAAAATTAAAAAAGAAATATACTCGTTAATTCAAGCAATGTTTATTGACCGACTTAATTATCTATTCAGTGTGTCATGATGCGTATAACATTATAATCATATCACTTTCTCTGCTTGAAGTCTGACATATATAGGATGAGATCAGCGTTTTTATATCCCCATATGAGTGTCTGCATTTTGGCGAGGCATAGAGTGTCGTTTGTCGGTTATAATTACATTTGTGCCTGTGGAATTCACCTTTTCTGAAGAGCAGTTAGTAGTTTGAATGCCGTGTGTGTATTTCGCGACTGTAGCCAGGAGTGGGAAAGACTTCACGTGATCCTGCTTTGTATTCCACATTGTTTATTGTTTATTAATGTTAACGGTTGGCCATATAGTTTGTCCCATCGCAATATTCGAAATTCCGAATACACATAAATCGAATCGAATCGTATCGAATCGAATCGAATATACGAAGCTTCGCAGCTCCTATATGCATGTATATAGGAGAGAAGAAAACAAAAAGAAGAATCATATAATATGGATAGAAGAAAACAAAAAGAAGAAACAAGATGTAGTCTATTCGGGATCAGGCTAAAACGGAACCACTACCAAAACGGGACCACAGGTATCCGCTTTGTCCAATTTGGTTCCGTTTTCGCCTGGGGCCGTTTTGGCACGGTTCCGTTTTCGCTATAACCCGTCTATTCGAACGGAAGGGTGCTTCAACATTTTTGGACGGTTTCACACAAAAGCTGTTCTACTTCCTGTTGATGTTCTTGCTTACTCGTTCTTGATTTTGTGGAACAAAGTTAATTGCATATAAGATACAGGTAGTTCGTTATTATGTTGTTGCAGAAAAAATAAAGTAAGTTAAGCTAATAATGTTAATAATAATACTTGACAATTTATACAAGTTTTTATCGTGATGTGATGAAGTGCACGTAAACATCGTCCACTAGTTCACCAACTTCAACTTTTACTTTACTTGAATTATAACTAAGGTCGACGAAAGTCACTTTTCGAAACCCTGTTTTGGCTTCGAACACAATAAATAAAACATATCCAACGGTAATTTTTTAAATATGATATATTTGACAAAAGCCTGAAAAGGTACTTTTTAATTCTTTCATCTTTTAAAACTTATAATTCATATTTTGTCCAGAATTATGAGAAGAAAAAAAATACCAACCTGTAAACAGCGTTGTCTGCGTGCTATAGAATTTTGACAGGGGTCAAGGTTAGTAGACTAGTTTTTATTTTATCATTAATGTGGCAAAGCATTGTAATAATATAGCTCATTTGACAGTATTCCAATGACATCACTTTGCATCTCCTTACAGTAACCCGGGGCTTCTAGATTATGGTAGCCCCAGTCCCATAGCTAGTGATATTCAGTGTTGGGCTAGTAAATAACTAATATTACCATGCCCAACGTCTAGTGAAAACAAAAGTTGTCAAATGCTATTGTTCACTTGTTTAAGTCCCCATTGCTTCCTTGACATTTTGGCGGTCTCCAACAAGAAGATTGACACCTGCAACTCACTTGCATCTTATCAAGCAGTAGCATTAGCGACAATGCATCCAAAACGATTGCACTGATAAGTCAAATCAGATAACGTCCGCATGTCGTTAGGTAGAAGATTGGTATCAATTAAGGGATTAATGTATGGAGCAATTAACCGTCTGCTCTCACTTCACTGCTATTGTGTGCTTGTTTAAGTGCCGGTATAAAACAATAAGACTGACACGTGAAACTCACTATACAGTCATTGTAATTAGCATTAAATAATCAGATATTTTGTTTTGAAGGTAGGTAACACAAATATTATGAAATGTTAACAGTATTTGGTAGATGCACAATCATGACGGACACGATAACACTGTTTTTCCAAAGTAAAGTTGATGTAGCAATGCCAGTTTCATTTGATTGCCGACATTGCTACAGCCCTGCAGACTATGAGACCAATGCTCACTAAGCAGACAAAAATAAGCAAATTTGTTTCAAAACGTGACTGACTGAACACTCATTTGATTCAACATGTTGTATTTATTTGCATATTTTGCTTCCATTGGTGATAATAAATGAAATATTCAAAAACCAAACCCCACTAATTCTTGTGTTTATGGTGTTTAAATTTGAAAATCAAAAATGGCCAACTTCCTGAATGAAAACGGCTAACTTCTGTAAATGTTTACAACGAACTACTGCTATAACGAACCGATGGTCCTGGTCCCATGCAGTTCGTTATAAGAATACTTTATATATATATATATATATATATATATTATTTTTTTTTTTTTTTTTTTTTTTTTTTTAAATATTTTTTTAAGCCAGCAATAATCTTTATTTTTCAATATATTTATAACTGTTCAATCTCTATCACTGACCTTTCTGTCAGATTAATGTTATATGATGATTATGATGCACCTTTAATTCCACCTGCTGCGTGGTGGTATGTGTAAGCATCATTCTGAGGCTTTGTGTCTGTCCTTGAATAAACTAAATGTGGAGATTCATCATTGTCTATTATTATATATGTTAATAAGTTTAATGATGCCCAGTAGTTCTGAGAATCACCACATCCCCAACTGGCCGTTTGCACCATCACCGAGATACACCGATCTGTTTGCATGACGGCCAGTTCTGGGCTGAAAAAGTTGAGTCCGCCCAAACTACCGATTATCCAACGCACAAACCCGTGGAAAGAGACACGTTTTCAAACTCAATAATATTTTTGACACAGTCGCGCCCCTTCCCCTCCCCTCCCACCCCCCCTCCCCTCCACATTACATACGCATGCTGTTCTGACCGACAGCTATATAAATATAACAGTTTACGTCATTTCCGCCCTTAATGAAAAGACAGGAAATAGTGGAGCTTATTCGATTGTAGATGTACAATAGGAAGAAGGATGTCGAAAATCACAACTTTTTTTGTATCGTACTAAATGAATGGCCCCTTAAAAAATGTATTTGGGCAATTTCATAAGCATCTCACTTGTAATGGTCACTGCAAACTCTACATCTAACAGATATCAGATCGTTATCGACTTCGACTTCAAAATCGCCACTACATGGCCATTTTTAAAAAGTTTTCAAAGAAATGGATTCAGACTTTTTCTTCTTTGGAGCAGATGCCATGAATCACATGATGTCAATATTACAATTTATTGTCAGGTTTGATTTGAGCGCAGTGTCGAACTCTGATTCAGGTTTACTCGAACATTGAGAAGTATGGCGAACACTAAAATCCGAATCGGGTGTCGTGATTGTGTTGAAAACTATCTCCAGTAGTTTTATATGAGAAACATTATTATTTGTATAATACATATATATATATATATATGTATAGATAAATATTTTAATTTTTTTAACCGACATAATAATCATGGGAAACAAAGTTTCGGTTCCGTGGTTTTGCCGACACACTACCGGTAACGATCGTTACCATGAAATCCGATGGCCTGAGATAGAGATGTCCATCTGATCGATTCAACTGAGAAATAAAAGAACAGAATAAAGTTATTCCACATTAGGGGATTTTTTATGAACCTTGTACTTTGATCGGTTCACCAACAAAATTCCTTCCATAGACTGACATTATATCGATTGGATATATCTATATTTTTGCCTGTTTCAACTACGTAAAAGTTGAGTCGGCTCATACATCATGCCAACCTTTTTGTACCAGATATTGAGAGGCAATCTAAAGGGTCGGCTTATTCACATAGTCGGCTAATACAGAGCAATATACAGTATTAATATTACAGTGAAACTCCACTATTACAAACCCTTACTGGTCTTTTGGGGGAGGTTCTTATATTGAATAAAACAATAATGTATTATTAATAATGACTGTACAGTTTGATGGGGCGAGTTGACCAATCACTGGGGCGAGTTGACCAAACACTGGGGCGAGTTGGTAACATTTTTGGGGTGTTTTGACTAAACAGTGTGGGGCAAATTGACTAAACAGTGTGGGGCGAGTTGACCATCCGCTGGGGCAATTTGACCTGCTCCCACACAGATTCCACATATTAGTTGATAACCATGTCATCTATAAAGACTATATCGACTTCGCTGAGATCGCCTTGGGCAAAAAGCGTGTAATTCTGTGCTGGCTGCCATTTTAGCATTTTATGGAATATTCTTCAAGAGGGGTAAAAAGATTTGGTATAAAGCACTCGTGATGACGTCACATACTTAGGAGGATTCCACCTGTCTTGAAGAGTATTCCATAAAAAAGTAAAATGGCAGACAGTGAAAAACTGCATGCTTTTTGTCCTAAGAGATCTTAGCAAAGTCAAGATAGGTGACATGTTTATCATCTAGTAATTACTAGTATGTGGAATTTCTGTCATTGTAATGTTTTTTCCGCTATTTCTGTCTGGACAAAATGTGGGTAAAATCTATCGGTACTTAAAGGTAGAAGAATAATTTATTGTAGTTGTTAACAATGTGCTTCAGACTATAACTTAACCAAGCCTCCGTTTTTAACATTTATTGTAAGGCACTGCAAGTTTGTTATTAAATAAGATGTGTTCATTGATTTGTCCAATATCAATTGAAATTGATATTGTCGACAATAACAAGCCCTTGAAACTACATTGATCACAGAAGTTGGTCTAATACACAGAACAAAGATTTACACTAAAACTGTAAAAACATTGGCACCCTTAGAAAGTTGTGTATATTTATAACAGTTGCTATAATTATCAACAATCTTTTTTTTCTCTCTGGTGTTTATAGTATTCCTCAAACGCCATTGATGATGGCCATGAGCCTAATGAAGTTCTGTTTGTTTTGTGTTTTAAGAGATTTACGGTAATGCATTTACCAACATTATGATACGAATAAAATGCAGTCATTTAGACTGATCACAAAATTTTACATTATGCTAATGTTGTATTACTTGAGAGTAAATGTTTTTTACAGTACCAGTTTGTGTCTAGTATTATTGTGGGGGATGAATTGATTCAGTACAAATGCGATTTAGGGCAAAACGACCCTGGGCGAAGCAACTCCATTATTAATGATGAATAATGTATATTATAAAAAATAAATATGGTCTTTCCATACGCACTGTCACTTGGACTTAATCAAATAATGATTACTGTCAAGAACTTCATACTAAGTTCTTTCGAGAGCAGGTCAACTCATGTAGCCTCTGTACCTCTACAGATTACTTCAACCCTGCACTTGGCACTTATTTTAATTCCTTTATCTTTAAATCCTATGAATTATTACATAATCCATTGAATTTGTAGGTCAATAGTAAGATTGTTTAATATCATTCTGGCACCTTGTAAATGTTTGGAATGAAACAAACATATTTAACTTTACCCCAAAGGGCAATGTGCATTTAATAATCATGTTATTCATAAATCAATTCATAGTGCAAATTTAAAACTGATAAAAAAAATTCAGACCTCGTCGTTCAATCTTGCACCTCATCACTTCCCTTATTTCAAAGAAAGTGATTTCCAGCTCCCCTTAGCATATGAATTTATATGGTATCAGTATGATATATCTTATATGGCTTCCCATAAACTAAGTTAGGGGAGCAATTAATTGTTCCACTAAAAACATTTTAACATTGAAGTGTGCAATTTCATCCAGTTCCCAACACTTAACAGGTAGTTGTTGATTAATAAATCAATGTGCTCTAAAACAGTTTTTAAGTAGAGACCTAATGTAATATTAATGTATATATAGCTGAGAATATGTTTCTTACATTATTTCAGGTATATTCTGTTGCCATGATTGTTGTAACATGACACGCATTCCAGGTGCATTGCATTATGCAATGTGAGCAAGGTGCGGGTGATTTCTTTGCAATACTACAATGGCCAGTTGGGGAAGTGACTCAGGGAGTGAAGATGACTTTATCCGACCTCCAAGGTCTCCACGTTTGATGATTCCGCATCCTCCAGAGCAGTTACATCCAGATACGGAACAGAATGTCGCTGAACAGACTGAAGATATTTTCAAAAATTTCTTTTACCAGAGATACAGACAGGAACAGATTCGTCAACCTTATGATGCTACACCAAGAGTGCCTGAACTTCTAGAATTTGGTGAAGCTCCCTTGAGGTAGTTTCTTTAATTAAAATTTATTCATCAACATTTGATCTCTAAAATCCATGCATGTATATGGGAGTATTTTAATTGATGACACAACTTTGGATGTTTTCGTTACAGGGTATTCTTTTACTAATGTTTTTCGTTAAGAATTTAATGAATGTAGGAAATGGTTTATTTAAAGACGCATTCAATACATTTTATTTACGGTTATATGACGCCGGACATATGGTTAAGGACCACACAGATATTGATGGAGGAAACCCATTTCGATTAGCAGCAAGGGATCTTTTATATGCACCATCCCATAGACAGGATAGCACATACAATAGATATCTTTTTTATCCTTTACATGTAAATCATCAGTTTAATTAGATCGCCAGCATTGTGATTTGTGGGGAATATTAAAATGGGTGCTGTCTGTCTCCAATAGTCTGGTACTACCTTTGTTATGAATGAGTTTTCATTTTCAATATGGTTTTCTGTAAATAGCTTAACTTTAATTTGGCAACATTTTCTACTGACCCAGATCTAGCCCTGTAAGTACAATACTTTGGTAAGAAATGTAGGCCACACAAAAACTGCATGGGAAATCCAGTGTTGATGTCACTCACTGGACTGGTACAAAATATATACATGTATACATGTATATATAACTTTAGTGAATACTTAATTGCCAAATTCACAGTTCCCAAAGCACAGTGCCAAAACCGTTCAAGATAAATTAATGAAGTGGTCTGGTAGTGCCTTTTGGTACATGTATGATGGACTTTATTTTTTTCAATATTTGTTCTGTTACCATGGAAACAAATAACCATATTCACGGTTTCATTCATTTGTTTTTAAAGCAGATCTCCAAAACCATTTAGCTCTGTTTTTGAGAAATGTATACATGTATATACACCAGCCGTATGATTGTGGTTTCCATTCCATTAATGGGGGACAGGAGATATTGATGACTACATTTTCTTGGGTTTTTTAATATTAATGATAATCTAACTTCACGACTTATTCAATTTATAACACTAACACTAGATGTGTAATAAGTATAAATAATTATAGTAATAACATATTCTGGTTATTTGTCTAGTTTTAACACCATTCAAACATATGGCAATGAATGGGCCCTTTCTGTAATTAATGTGTGTCTTATTTTTAGTCCAACTGCTGAGATTGGTCGTCAATTGGCAAGAATTGGTGATGACATCAATGACAGATACTCGGATGTATTTACGGAGATGATGCGAAATTTGAATATTAATGAAAATACAGCTTATGAAGCTTTTGCCAATGTGGCTCGAAAGTAAGTCATTTGTTATTATCTCCATATAGGGCTGCTGTTGCCTGTTTTTATTAATGCTTTGAAACTTGGGTAATTGTATAAAATGTACTTTTAACTGGTATGACAATATATATACAAAAGTTCACTTTAATGGGTTACATGATATATAACCATTTATGAAGGCAGTAGATTTGATCTGGTTTGGAGGCTTGTATCAGTTTTTCTTTTATTGGTTTTATTGGGGGGGGGGGGGTAATTCTAGAACCCCTGGATTTTAGTTAGTGAATGACTGTTCTGATCATGTGACAAATTTGGCGCCAAATAAGTGGTTTATCGGTCGGAGATTGCCGAATCCATAAACAATAAAATGTTTTGATTGCTCAACTAAAATATAACTTTTATTGTGTGTATCAAACGCACAAATGGATACAGGTATGGGACAAAATAGAGGCTGTTAAAATACTGTTAAATTATATAACTGTCGTAAGCTTTTCGTCAGTTGCTTTTTCGTACACACAACTCGGCTTGTTTCCTTTGATGTCCAGTGTGCAGACTGATCATTGTTGTTTTTTTATTTGTGGAAAAAAGTGTGCATTTGGAAATAGCAGAGATAGGTGCTGGAAAATATAAGAGGGGTGCAGAAAAATAAAGGAGGGAGACAGAACATGAAAGGAGGACAGCAAAATGGAGTCGCGAGAACACTGCACATGTACTCCATAATGCATCTAAAAGCAACTGAAAAATAAAAAAAGAATTAAGGTGCAGCATGCCCTCGAATCCCCATAGCATTTGTCCTCGTTGGGGTCTCAGTTTACGTCAAACTATTTTGCCAACCCTCTGAACAAAAATCCTGGGGGAAAGACTGGTATTGTAAATCTTGTTTTATCTATTACTTACATATCAGAAATTTGTAATTGAGAGAATAACAACAACATACATAATTATAATAGTTATGCACAGTAAAATATGCTGTGTGATTTCAGGACTTAATATTTCATGTGAACTATTATTTTGTTCTTGTGATGGTACACAACTTTAAAATTCATGCAAACTGATTATGTGGTGAAAGTTTACATTCTAAAACGGAAAGTTACAAACTTCATGATAATAAAAATTTCTCTTCAATATGCAAATGTAATTCATGTAACCAAACAATCGGTTATCTCAATTAAAATCATGTGAACTAAGTTAAAGTTAACTAAAATTTTGAAATATTGTCCCCTGTGATTTTTGTATTAAAACAATGATTACTAGTATACTCGTCTTCAGATATTCTATTTAAGGAGTAAGCACTTTCACTACAACATATCTCCATTTTGAATTATGTAACTGAATCAATCCAGGGTCGGAATGTAACTTAAACTCTGCGGTAGTGCATTCGTCTGAGATACGATGGGTCGCAAGATCAATCTCCCTCTGTGGACCCAGTCCCAGCTTGTGCTCAGCGACTGGTATATCAAAAGCAATGGTGTATATGCATATAAAAGATCCCTTGCTGCTTTATAGCGATATTATCCCTTTTTATTACTACACCTATTAGGAGTATTTGTATGAAATTTTATTTGAAATATAGTATATACATGACACTGTACGCTTATTGTATTAATTTGTGATTGTGTTTTTTTATTTATTTATTTTGTAAATAATTTTGTTTTGTTTTACTTCTTCAAATCTTATTCTCGTAAAGATAAAAAGTGATAAGCTATAATCATGATCATTTTTTTCCTTCTTTTTAGGTTAATTGAGAATGGTATTAACTGGGGAAGAGTATTAACTCTGCTCTGCTTTGGCTACCGAATAGCCGTCAGTATCCTGAAGTCTGGAACAGCTAAATTTGCAGCTTTCATGAAAAAAATTGTTGGCTATTTTGTGACTTTTATTATGAAAGAGAAGATAGCCAAATGGATTGCTGATCATGGAGGATGGGTAAGAGATAGGATTTATGTGATTCTGATATGGGGTTTTTAATTACTTGTCTAGTTATTTATCTAACGCTGTTGCAGGTCAAAATCATCTTAGCACTAGTCATCCTTCCACAAATTCAAAGGAAAAATTTCAGGGATGTACAAAGCAGGGGCAAAAGGTCCAACAAGAATATGCCTTTTAATTTGTAGTTTAAAATAATTTTGATGGAGAAGACCACGTATTACTGTGCCCCAGTTTGTTTTTTAGGCTAGATGCGGCCCAGGCTCTGTATTCATAAACATACTTAAGTCAATGTATGATACCTAAATACATACTTAAAGTACATAGATAAGTATCATACATTGACTTAAGTACGTTTATTAATATGGAGCCTGGTGACTATTCTTTATTTTAGTCTTTATTTTGTTTACTTTTGTGAAGTGCAAAGCTAAATGATCACAAAGTTTTATAATTGAAATATGCATATCATGTTATTTGTAAATGTAGATAAAATATATGTATTTTTCTTAATAATACAATATTAAAAATGTTAGTTGTTTTTAGTTTTAGTTTGTTGGGTTGTAATTGTTTTTAATCTCGATTATTAGTTTTTTTTGTTAAAATTGCTTTTGTATGATATGGGCTGGGATGTAGCTCAGTGGTAGAGCTCTTGGCAACTGCTGAACATTTTGCCAACTAATCGATTAAACTTCACAAATTGCTGCAACCCATTTATTTTCTAACAAAATATTCATTATTACATGAAATTACTTCGCCAAAAAAAAAAAAAAAAATGCCAGCTTCATTTAAAATTCACAATTGGTGAATTTGACAAGTGCCAGAGCTAGCCCTGAAAATTTCAGGATAAATGTGTTGCACATCAAATTGTAATGACATGTCATTAAACTAATTTTTCTTTCTTTTCCTCTGCATTGTGTGTTTCAGGGAGCAGCACTTTCTTTTGTTCCTTCCATGAGTACGGGGAAGTTTATTGCCTTGTTAAGTCTGGCTTTTCTCTCTGTGGCAGCTGTTATATACAAGAAATATGCCTAGCTACCAACTGGAGTATTACAACTGGGTGAATGCAGTCTTCACGGTGTTTGAATGAGCCGATGTATTTATAGTACATGATCTCTTTGAAACAATTGTTCTGCCATCTTGTGTTGGCAGAAACATTATAAATTAGTGCATATATATAATAATATAATTATATTATATGTTTCTGAACAATGAAATAAACTTTTGACATTTGCTTAAATTTGTTATGAGAATTGGTTATTGGATTTTGATGCCAAATATATGTTTACAGTCTACATGTAGATTACAAATTTAATGTTAGTATTATATTAATGTATTTTAAAGCAAAAACATGGTTATTGTCCACGTAAGTTAAAGTAGATGGTGCTGACCACTGTGACATCAATATTTACCTTTAGCTCAATGTGTTTAGCTCCATTTCTCACTGCAAGTCCTAGATCAATGAAATATGCACCTACACGAATGGATGTTCCTCTTTTTATATATACAAACAACACAACTTACTTAGTTAAAAGTACACATAAATCAGCTTTCAAATGACCTTCTTGACCTTTTGTACATTATGACATCCCATTTAACATAATTAAATCTTTTTCTGAGGAGTTTTTTGGCGATGTTGTCAGATCAGAAAAAAAGTAAATTGTGAAACAGCTGAAAGTTTGTAATTATAATGAATTTTACATAATTATATATATATATATATTTTTTAATCAATAAAATTAATTACAAATTGAATTTAATAAGTTAAAAATGTTTTTCTTAAGTTCCATTGAAAATCCATAAATGTGGCAATGAATGAAATGGTAGATGCGACATTTGATTCTGTGGAATTCTTGTTTTTATATATTAACAGAAGTTACGGTTTGTTTCATATTAATCAGAATTGTGTATTAAGTTACTTGTGTTTGTAAACAAAAACAGTGTTTCTGTTTCACGTTCACTGTTTAGATACGAGTAACTAGATACAGAGCATATATTTGGTACCAGAACCCAATCGCTGATATTAGGAGGTGTGTGAGCAATTTTGTGATGAATGTTCTTGTTTACTATACCAGCAATGAAGCATAACCTGGATATCATGTTGTAATCTCTCATCAAGAACAAGCTATTTTGTAACCTGTCATTTCGCTGATTTACTAAGCATACTAATGGCCTGAAATGAATTAAAATGTCACAGATACAAAATATGTGCTAGCCAGTAACTTTGAGATCTAGTATTGTTACATTCATGTAATTAAACATACAGTACATATCTTGGGGAATGGTGGTTGTAAATAAAAAATGTGATAGTGAGTTTTCAGACTCAAATCACACCTTGATCCATTGGTTGTATTGCAGACCTTTCACATTTGTCAACAAGTAGTGCTACTGTTTACTTTTAATCTATCCAGGGTTTTTTATTCCATTACCGAGTATAGGACATCTTTGGTATGCTTCCGTCAGAACACTGCTCAAGCATGCCTGTCATTGGCACAACCTCTTACTTTGCCAGAGAGTTCTGTCCAAGACTGTACTGACCTGACTTGAAACATCTTGCAGTAATACCTTATCCGTTCTGGTCTAACTGCTGCAGATGAGAGTAGTTAATTGTTCTGAAACGTTACTCATTTTATCACCTAGACAGTTCATGCCTTTGAACCCCAGTGTCATAATGGAACCATATATTGCAATTCCATCTTCACTGTATACTTGGAGGGTGGGATTTAGCTCAGTCGTTTGAGTGCTCGCTTGAAGTGCTTGAGTCGCAGGATCGAACCACCTCGGTGGATCCATTCAATTGATTGTTTTTTTCTCATTCCAACCAGTGCACCACAACTAGTTAAAGGCTGTGGTATGTGCTGTCCTGTCTGTGGGAAAGTGCATATAAAAATCCCTTGCTGTAGTAGGAAAAATGTAGCAGGTTTCCTCTGATAACTACGTGTCAGAATTACCAAATGTTTGACATCCATTTGATGATTAATTAATCAATGTGCTCTAGTGGTGTCGTTAAACAAAAATTTGAACTTTTCATTGTATACTCAAGCCAACATAAATGTTCCTGGTGATGTTTTGTTGGTGATGTTTTGGGGTTTTCATCAGTGAGTTATCTGTTCTCTCACACCTAATCCTATACAAAGGAAGGAAATGCTTTATTTAACGATGCACTCAACTCATTTTATTTACGGTTATATGGCATCAGACATATGGTTAAAGACCACATAGATATAGAGAGGAAACGCGCTGTCGCCACTTCATGGGCTATTCTTTTCCATTAGCAGAAAGGGATCTTTTATATGCACCATCCCACAGACAGGATAGTACATACCATGGCCTTTGTTACACCAGTTGTGGAGCACTGGCTGGAACGAGAAATAGCCCAGTGGGGCCACCAATGGGAATCGCTCCTAAACTGGCCGCGCATCAAGCGAGCGTTTTACCACTGTGCTACGTCCCGCCCCGTAATCCTATACTGTCACGTGTGTTACTGGCATTTTTTAAGTCATGACTTGAGATACCATTATTTTCAAGTGGATTAAATTATTAATACAGCTAATTAATCTAAGTTATAATAATGTATTGTTTTTATGTTTAAATTTGGAAAAAACAACAACATGTAACAAATATGTTAATTGATCGAGAAATATAATTTGACAATTTGTCTACAATTCTGGAAAATATATTGCCACTTAAATAAATAAAAAAAATACTGTTGTCTGTCATTTAGGACCACTTTGAGATGGCATGTGTATTTTTGTCAAAGTTTCAGATAGTCGTACAGATATTTAGTTTGCATGTTTATGTAGAGAAGTGATCAGGATCCACTTCTTGCTTTGAGATAGCATCACATTTGAGAAAATAGAGTTTGAGATAAAGAGAGTTTACTATATTTTAAAATGCAGGGAAAGTGAAATTTTCAGTACTAATATCAGCTAATAGGATTATATATTATATGTATTTAAAGGTAGCAACACAATCATGCCTATTTAAAATGTAATACTAATTATTGTTACTCGTACAGTAGTGAATGGTTTGAGCTTCATTCTATCATGATTTCTAATATTGTTTCTTGCTTTATATAATGTTTCCAGCCGTATTTGGGTAAGAAATCAGGCAGTTAGGAAATGTGTTGTCCATTGGACAGCTGAAATAACTAATTAAAAAGTGAACTGTGTGTGTGTGTGTGTGTGTGTGTGTGTGTTATGAAACATTATTTTAAATTCATTACTGGTCTATTTTTTAAAATAACATGCAGGTAGTACATGACAATTAACCAGTTGTGTTTTTATATGAATCCCCTTGGTGGTGCCATTCTCTGATCATTGTTTTTTCCTGTCCCAACCAGTGCTCCACGACTGGTATATCAAATGCTGTGGTATGTGCTGTCCTGTTTGTGAGAAAATGCATATAAAATATCCCATGCTACTAATGGAGAAAATGTAGCAGGTTTTCTCCAAGACCATACATGTATGTCAGAATTACCAAATGTTTGACATCCAATAGTATTTCATTAATTAATCAATGTGCTCTAGTGTTATTAAATAAAACAAACTTTAACTTTATCGGTATGATCTTAATTACAATGCATAATATTTATTTATAGCATAGAAGGTTAATAATGTCTGTTGCATTATACATAATGGTAATGTTCTTTATACAAACATTTTTGTACACTTTAGAATTTAAAAATGTCCTTTGTTCTGTACAGGTTAGTTGGTACTAATTTGAATATCTTTCATAATATAGAGACTTATTAAGATGGGTGGCTACTTAATAGAGAGTTATTACAGTTAAGCTAAATATGAATCTTGACAGAACCAATGGCTTAGCCTGTAAGCAATCAGACTATAAAATATTCTGAGAGTAAGGTAATTTAATTGCAATGAAAATGCTAGCTCCTAATTATTTGTTTAATTCAAACATTAATATGAGGGTTATGGTTAGTTTTAGAATACACATTCTGGAGTACCTTGTGTTTATGGGTATTATGTACAACAGAACATAGGTTCAAACAGGCTCATTATATATGTACATGTACTATGAAACTGCCAGAATTTGCTGTATTTCTATTGATGTAACATTTGTAGCAATTTGTTTATAATTGTTTTTCTTCTTGGATGTTGGTCTAAGCACTGGTGTGTATTGTCTCTGTCATTTTAATTCCAAATCAAAGCATGCATGATGGATAATTCAAAACTTTAGTGTGATTTTTCATTATGATCATGTATAGAAAATATTACGGTACATTAGTGACCATTAGATACCATTTATCTTATTAGTTGTTTCAAAACATATCTAACAAGCTAAAGGAATAACAAAAACCAGTGTTTTTAAAATCCTTTGACCTGGAACTGATGACTCTTGCTATAAAATATATTTGTTTTTCATTAATATATATTATTTATTTTTTTACTAATATTTGTTAAAGTACTCGGTGTACTATATAGAGATAAACTGTTTTTATAGGCTTGCGTTTTAACTTTGAAAATTGTTAGCATTATTTCCCTCGATTAATATTGCCATTATGATTAGCATAGGAAAATACTTTAAAATAGTTTTGAATTTAGACAAAAATGAAGGTTTACTGTTAGAAGTAAAAGATATCCAATGTTAGTTATTCCAAAGTGGTTAGTACTAGAAACGACAGTAGTTACCACACCAAAAGCAGCTATTATATCCATGTGTAGAAATATTTTCAGAAGTATAGCATTGTTTACCAGTATCTTTTTATCTGTTTATATCACTAAACACATAGAGTATTTACAAAGATTTCCACCTGAAATATTCTTTTGTGCAATTTCTAGCACTTCATTAATTTTCAATATGAGTACATGTATTACTATAATACAATTTTGTTAACAGTATGGAAGTTTATTGTGCATGTTCACATTGTGTTGAAATGCCAATATGTATTACAATGAAATTCTACAGTGTAAACAACATTGTATAATAACACTTTTATTAAACATTTCACAGCTAGTTTATTATGTTTAAAACTGTTAAATTGTGCTATATTAGCTGACATGATAAATGAATTCCCTTACTAGAAGTGATGTCATATATATATTATCTCAAAATATTAGTGACAAGTGTCAATGGAATAAAAGTTTAATTTTGTCTTTTCCTACCTCCATTTATTTGATAAATTACATATCTGATTTAGTTTATATTTTTTTGTTTTTGTTTTTTGGTTGTTGTTTTCTGAGGCACATAGGATATCAGCTTGCAACATGTTAGTGCAGCCAAGAAACATATCAGAGCGTCGTCATTGTAACAGTAGCAAAGTGCATGCACATTCAGAATGGCTTTTTATGTACGTGGCTGGTAATTATTGTTAGATCATGTGGTAAAAATGAAGCAGAGTGAACAGAACAGACATATTATGTATGATAATTCTTTTTATTGGATATTGCTCAATTTTATTACAAAAAACAGAAAGATATTAAATTGACAATGTTTTATTGGATATTTATAACTAATAATAGATTAATATTATTTATTTCAGATGATTATTTTATATTTTAATTTAAAATTAATTTTACAAAATAAGAAAAAAGTAATCTCTGGATGAATTACAATTTGATTAGACTGTTCAAATTAATATTTATTTGTGTTGCAAAAAGCTGAGAAGTAGCATGTTAAATTTGTTTAAGCAGTCTTAGTCAAGTTACTTGCAAGTATTGATTATTTTATTCAGTTAATTTTCATCATACCTGTACAAGTAAGACAGTAGTAAAATAGTTTGTTTTAGACATTTTACCATTCCATTAATTTTGTAGATTTGTGTATTCACAATGAATCTTTATTAACAAATTAATATCCAGTTTTTATATTGATTGTAAAACAGTTTTTGTGGTCATAACTGATGCTTATTTTCTGTGAGAAACTATTCAAAAGTACAAGAATGTTTGTGTAAGACTGTGGACCTATGGTAATTCAACAATAAAACTTGCAAAATCAGAACCAGACAGGTAATATGTTGTGTGTATAATTTTTGACCTTCCAAGTTAATGAAATATTTTGGTGAAAAAAAAACAACCTTTAAGTGAAGATATATGGATGGTACCTACATGTATATGCATTGTACTTAAACTGAGTCCACGTTTACCACCAATCCATAAGATTTAAATCCACTTTAAATTCTGTGTACAAAATGATTGTTTCTGTAGGAATTTGCAATGATAATGCAAGACATTCAATTGCTAGTAAGGTTCCTCAAACTCCTAGTTGCCTGAAATACTTTTCACCATTGTTACCATAGCATTAGTGCACATTAGGAAAACTTAGCTAAGCTCATGAAGACTGTCAAATGGGTAAAATGCGACAGGATCTAAATCAGTCAAATGGGTAAAACGGGGTGGGATCAAGCTCAATCAAATGAGTAAAATGGGGTGGGATCTAGCTCAGACAAATGAGTAAAATGGGGTGGGATCTAGCTCAGACAAATGAGTAAAATGGGGTGGGATCTAGCTCAGACAAATGAGTAAAATGGGGTGGGATCTAGCTCAATCAAATGAGTAAAATGGGGTGGGATCTAGCTCAGACAAATGAGTAAAATGGGGTGGGATCTAACTCAAACAAATGAGTAAAATGGGGTGGGATCTAGCTCAGACAAATGAGTAAAATGGGGTGGGATCTAGCTCAGACAAATGAGTAAAATGGGGTGGGATCTAGCTCAGACAAATGAGTAAAATGGGGTGGGATCTAACTCAAACAAATGAGTAAAATGGGGTGGGATCTAGCTCAGACAAATGAGTAAAATGGGGTTGGATCTAACTCAGACAAATGAGTAAAATGGGGTGGGATCTAACTCGGCCAGATAGGTAAAATGGGGCAGGATTTAGCTCCGTCAAATGGGTAAAACATGAGAGTTATCATGATAGGTAATATGTTACTCAATCTGGACATATAATTTAACAAGCATATTAAACCATTTCCCATGCAATACTCTGCTGTTATTACATACCCATTTAATCTTACTATAGTAATAAAGACAATTCTGACCGTGCAAGAAACAAATATTTTATTGAACATATGAATGATACAAAATCTTGCATGCGAATAACATCATGTTCGTAACCAGGATACCTAGCATTCTGTACATTCCATAGAATTCAACCAACTTTCCAAAGTAAGTTGTGTTGTATAATTAAACGTTTGTTAATCATAATATAGAAAGGTGGTATGTAATAAATACAGAACCACATACCAGTTGTTTCACAATGTTATTTATTGCACTCATTTATATACTGTCTCATGGTATAATATTCTTGCACACTATAAACTCGTTGAATAAATAACATGGCAAACAACTGGTATGTGGTTCTATCTATTTATTACACTAGGAAATTGCATAGAACTATTCATTGTGTGTGTATGTGTGATAAAGTTATATTGCATTGACTATGGGTTGGATGTAGTTTAGTGGTAATTAATTCTGGAGGAAAAGAAAGGAATATTTGTTTAATGACACCTCAGCATTTTTTAAACCATGGCTATTTGGTTATTTTGACTAGAGAAAGAGAGACAGACAACAGGCAGACATGCAGAGAGCGAGTGAAAAATCATATGGGCAACTCCTGCTCAAAACGTAACAAGCTTAAGGATCTAGTACGTGCACTTTCACTTAGAATAGTACAGCCGTTGATATACCAGTTATGAGACACTGATTGGAACTCTATCACTTGCTGGATCACTCGGATATTTTCCTAGTCATCCCAACCAGTGCCACATCAATGGCATATCAAATGCTGTGGTATGTACAGTACTGTCCTATCTATGGAAAAGTGTATATAAAATATCCCTTGTTGGGTTTTTTTTTTTAGAATGGAGAGTGCATGACAGTATCAAGTTTTTTCTATTTCAACCAAGTATTGAAATAACCATATTAACACCAAATGCTAATATTTTCAAATGTGCTGAGGTGTCATTAAACAAATATTCCGTTCTTATCCTTTATTTTGTAGTTAATTAAACATGCACAATAAATACTTTGGCTTACATTTAGACCTCAGTCCAGATTTCAGTAAATTTGTTCAACCAGTAGGTATTCATCTGTACTGTCTCCAAGATTTTATTTCACTTTTAATTAATACACACAAACTGTTTTTACATGAAATTTTACAGTGACTTACATGTACTTCTGTAAGAGAAGAATGTTGGTGCGGTCCTAGTGTCATATACAATGATGCTCACTATTTTTGTTTACTCATTTGAAAATGCCATGGTGCAATTTATTTTATTTGCACATTTGGTAGCTGAGCTACCAGTTGTCTCTTTCATATCAGTAATAATGTGTGATAATACAGAAATTAATTCATGTGTGAAATAGGATTGAAAAACTTATCTTTGACATTAATTGGTTGTATCTCTACCATATTCTACTTTAGTGTTTTCATTGCTTTGGTCAGCAAATCTCTAGTTAAATTCCAGTTTCAGTTATAGCCAAACAAAATATAACATTCTTTAAAGAAGTGGCTTAATTTGATTTGTGAATTAACTTTTGTGAGATTCAATAATAATAATATTAATCAAATTTCACATTTAGTGATTTGACAGATGACAAGCTTAAACCCTGCTTTCATTTTCACTACTTTGTACAGTTATTTTGTACAGTTAGGATTTTAATCATACTTGAATGTTTGATATTTTATGTGAGGTTTTTCAAGCCTAGAAAAAATAAACATTTTTATTTATAAAAGTTTAATACTGTTAACAAAGAAACAAGGAATAAATTTGATGATGTGTGACTAGCAGAGAATTCAAGCACATTTTTTCAAATGATATTCAAGGCAAAAGCCAAATTTTATGTTTTTGACCCACACCACCACGCCCCAAAAATTTTCAAAACAAATTTCCATATTGTAATGTTTGCTGTATTCTCGCCAAAAACACGGTCTTTCTATATACATGTACTCATGTATATTTGGGATCCTATTTTTTAACACAATTAAATAGTATTCCTTGACCATGACAAACGGACAGTTGGTTCTATTTTGTTTATTATGTAACATTTATAATGTTTATAGTAGTATACCTGTCTATTCCATGATAGAGAACCTATTGAAATACTGTTAATTATTTGAAACTGAAATTATTTAATATGATGCATTTTGGGTTCTTCAGACAATTTGTTTTAAGTAAACAAATCCACATACACCAAGTTTTATTGAAGCATTCATGCTTAACCTTGGATTGTTTTTGTTTAAATTGAATTAGGTTATTTGGATTAGTTTGTACTTAAAATGATTTGTGTTGGAGATGAGTCTTCCTTCAGAAAAACTGAACAGCAAAATGTTTTAATACCTCTTTTCTTAGTATCCCATTAATCTTTAAAAAAAAAATGTACATATGATGTTTACATATAAAGAGTTTGTATTACAAAAGAAATTACATCAATTTGTTTTTGCACAGCAAATTAATTGCAACATAGTACAGTGAAACCTGCCTGAACTGGACCCTGAACAAACCAGAATCCTGTCAAAAGCAGCCAAGTTTCATGGTCCGGAAAGTTTTAAATCCCGGATCCTGTCTAAATCGGATACATATTAGGTCCCTGACACACATTAATAATGGTGTTCTACAAGGCTCAATTCCTAAGCCTTTTCTTTTCATACATTTTAAAAACATTTTTATTGATCTTGATTTCCATTAAGCCTATTTGTGTGCATGCACTTATAGAAATGATTTAGCAATAAAAACAATTTTCATGCATATCATCATATTCCATATACGAACTCTGGTAATAATGTATGTCAACAAACTGAATGATGTTCAGTATATGCAACCATTAGATAATTTTTATGTGAGATCTCATAAAACTCATTTATTTGAGAGAATATTTTATCAAATTGCCACTCTATGGTTATCTATGTTGATACTGTGATTTTTTTTGCTCAATGGTGTTGCATAACAATTTCCTATTTTGTTTACTTTTTTACAATGTCAACTTGGAGATCAATGGAAAGCATGACACTTACACCATTTATGCAAGACGATTGTTGTTTGATGACTAGATATAGAAGATTGTATCAAAGTAATAAAATAAATTGGTCTATCTTTTAACACGGTGATTTTGTGGTAATTTATGTATGTACTTCAATAATATGGATTTTGGTTTTATGAAACATAACTATAGATCAAATTATTAGTCCCCTAGCGGTCCAACTGGAGGGGACTATAGGTTTCATATCTGTCCGTCTGTCCCACACATAGTTTTCGGGATGGGTTTTTTTCAGAATGCTTTGATATATTGAGCTGAAATTGTGTGTACAGCTTTATCATGTACTGTCACAGATCAAGTTTTACTTTTATGGCAATCTACCCTTTTGTGACGGAGTTATGGCCCTTAAAATTGTTGGGGCCAGGTAGGGGACATGCATTGCTTTAGCGGTACTCTCATAATACCTGTTTTGTGTGGACATTTTGCAAAGGGTTCAGTTTTGTCGTGGGTGAGTGGGGGACACCCATGTCAATTTGATATTGTAGTTTTTAATAAAAATTTTACAGTGAAGCGGTTTTTGGAATCGCTAAAAATTTGAAACGGATCATCTACACTGGATCCTTTCCTTTAGTGTGTGTGCATGCACATGCATACATGTGTGTTGTTATTGCTTTTCCCCATGACACACTGCGCCAGCCACTAGATAAATACATGAACATTATGTCATGAACGAGACATTCCCATTTTATCTTCAACAATGCATGAACCCAACTGATGGAAAACCTTATATTTCCCATTGGAACTGCTTGCTGCACAACTAGTTGTCAGGCAAAAGCATAAGCCATTCCTGAATATTGGTGATATAACGATTGTACCATTAAAGGCGCAGACCCTAGTTTCAGCCCGTAAAATGGACACTATGTTAATCTACAAACCTGCAACACATTTAAATAAGGTTATGACAGAAAGAAGCTAAAGGAAATTCTGTCTAAAAATAACTAGAGCTTATCTTGATAACCATTATTTCTCAGAGGAAAATGCGTTTTTAGAATTTTGAAAAATGTATTTTGGGGTATTGCAAAAATCTGGATGATGCAAACCACTGCAGGCGTACTAAAAGTAATATTCTAAACAATAAAATGTAACTACTAATTTAAATTATCAATAATAGCTATAATAGTGAAAGGTATGTCATAGTATTTAAAAACTAGTGTCTATCACTTTAACAAGGTTAACATCTATCGTTTTTAAACATAAATTTAATACATGATACAACAGACAGAGAGACGGAGAGAGAGAGAGAGAGCTGGGAGAAGTCGATCAGGTTTTATGTATGTTGTGTTGCTTGTACGTGACTTTTTGGAGGGGGGGGGGGGGGGATTTAAAAAAAAAAAGTTGAACTTGTAGCATATCCTTCCCAATTTAAGCTTTGTGGTGCATGTACCTACCCTAAAATAATGGGAGGTTGGGATGAATATCAACAGAAAAATTTATTACGGGACTTTACATTTTCTAAAATATTACCAACTCCCACTCATACTGGGATGGCCCAGTCACTAGTTAATGAAATGTTTCATACACCTGTCATGAAACTACAAATGAAGTCCAAACAATTGACACCGTATACGTGTGCCTGATTACTCAATTGAGACGGGACGACACGACATGTTATAAAATCAGCCTAGGATAAGCACACCATGACAATATAAAATGTGTGTAGGTGAGAAGGCGGTAAAAACTGGTTGATGTAATATGAACTTGTCTTGTAAAATCACTAAAGGCTACTTCAAAACCGATCACATGGGGGAGACGACAAGCAACGTAAGTATTATTTTATGGCAGTTGGGTCTCCTGCAATTTTTTCCAATTATAGTTGCATTGGCGTACAGGCTGCCACTTTTGTAGGGGGTGGGTGGTGGGGGGCAGACTGTTTTTTGTCCGAATTCAACAAAAATCCAGAATCTGGATTTGGGTTGGCATATTTTCCCGGAATATTGGAATCAGTTTATCAGATTTTGGAGTTTTGCTCCAGCGCGCTGTCCCCCCCCCCTCCCCCCCCCCCGTCTCGTGCGCTTATGCTTATAGTTTAAATAAATTTTATATTGTAGGTGGTGGGTGTATCAACCCTGCTCATGATATAATTAGTTTTAGTAGGCCTATTATAATGTTATCACTAATTGTCAAAGCTGACTGGCGTAGGAAGCGGTGTGTGTGTGTGTGGGGGGGGGGGGGGGATGTGCCCCCACTTTTCAGACATTTTGCTTTATAATAGTGTAAAAGTGTGTAAATATAAAAGTGTGCCCCCCCCCCCCCCCCCCTCCACGTTTTGGCATCTTCTTACGCCACTGACCTTAGCTCAATAGAGGATAATAAACGAATTAATTTATTATCAAATTTATATCCCGAGTGAAATAATTTTCAGTTGTCACGAGCTTTAGCGAGTGAAAAATAAAAAATATTTCAAGAGGGACATAAATTTTATAATAACTGGTACCGAGTTTGTTATTCTGTATATTACCTCAGCTATTTTTTTCTCTCTAAAAACCTTTATTTCCACACATATGCACATACGTGTAGAGAAATGATGTAGCCTAAACCACTTTACGCACTGTTCTGCGTATTGCTATAACTTTGTAATTTAATCACGTTCATAGATAATTTTCGAAAACAAAAGTTCTCTTTATTCTGCTAAAAAATCTATAACAAATTGCATTAAAATTACATTTTGTTATAAATTTAACACACAAAACAGAAAGGCGTAAACGCAAAGTCTTTAAATTACATGCCAAATCACGATGACGTCATATTTAGTACCGACAAAGTCATTGGTTTGTAAGCATCAAATCGTCCAATAGTATTGTTCATTAGACCCATGCACAATATTTCTTACGGCGAAAATATGGAAAATATTTTCTGTTATGAGTGACCGCTTGGGTAATAAAAATATGTTATTACCCCCTCAAATTTCGAAAGGTCTGTGTAGCAAGTGAATACCATGAATTTCATTTAGTAAGGGACATATATATGTGTATCATATACATGTATCGAATATCTTCGTAGGTTTAATTGAGGGGGGGGGGGGGGGGGGGGAGTTGTTACATTGATTGTTCTAGGTGAATTTTTAAATATTGTTGTTGCCCATTTTTAAACATTGTATTCCTCCCTGAATACATGTAATCTTGGTGTTCATTTTAAACATTGCACCCCCACCCTGAAACAAAAAATCACGCCTTGGCCTCGTGGGCGTCAATCCGGCTTTAAAAGTGTGTATGTGTGTGTGTGTGTGTGTGGGTGGGGGGGGGGGGGCGTGTTAGTTGTACGTGTGTGTGTGCTAAACAAAAAAGTGGGGGGGGGGGGGGCATTTATATAGATTGTCCCCCGGCGTTGAAAAGTGAGCGGGACGCGTCCCCCCTGTCCCCCACCGATCGACGCCCATGCAAGTTGGCCTAGCTCAAGTACTTTGACGGTAAGAGAGCGAGACGGACTTTTGGCCGTCCAATAGCTTCTGACTGCACTGCATGCTTCCCAACACTACGTCTTGTCACTGCGCTTTTTTAATTAAAACGTTTTAACTGTACATGTATGTATGTATTAAATATGTATGTATGTATGTATGTATGTATTTAAGAATGTATGTATGTATACATGTATGCCTATATGCATTTGGCCTAAGTAAATGCTAGGCTATGGTCCGAATTAATTTGTCATGCAGAAAAGGAACAATAAAAAGCAGTATCGTTTGGACTAACGCCAGTTTTTATTTCGGGACTTTAAAATGGCTTATAATGCTAATACGGAAACCTGACGATACAACCATAAAAATTACACACCCCCCCCCCCCCCCCCCCCCCCCCACCGCCACACCCACACTTTGAAAATGCGTTCTACGGGCCTGAAAGCTGCTTTGGGGATCTATCGCGTGATTCAGTTCACCACGTGACCTTTTCGCTTGCCCGTAAATATTTTTGTTAAAAACACGTGATATATATGGTGATGAGGTGATGCGTTGTAACACTCGCGCCATTTTTAGAGTGCATATCACGTTTAATTCATTTCAAGGCAAGTACTGTGTGTGACAAATTACTACGCAAAAGAAGCATGCATAAAATAAAAAAAAATAAAAAATACTATGGTCAGAAAAAGTCGGGGGGGGGGGAGGGAGGGGGGGGGGGGAGGTTAAAGGGGGTTTGCAACAATGGGCTTGCTGATCTTTTGAATCGTAGATGTTCGTGAGAACTGCAACTAGTGTCACAACGTCATTGTAAGAATGATATGATCATCGGCCCTGCTTAAATGATCAGTTACCGTAAATATTCAAATGAATAAATTGACAAATTTGTAAATGTGTTTTTATGTTAAAATTTGTTTGTTTTGTTTAACGACACCACTAGAACACATTGATTAATTAATTTTGTTTTGTTTAGAGATATTTTATTGAACAACAGGCAGAGCCTATATAAGTGCTCTTCTAAACAAGATGGACATTAGACAATATTCATAATCATATATATAAAATATAATAACAATGTCCAATGGCATAAAATATTTAACATAATTAATATTTTTTAATATATAGTAATAAAAGGTAGAGAGTAGATAGAACAGAAATGGGATAGTCGAGAAAAAATATGATAGTAATGATCCTATTGTTGGAGCTAACCTTATATGGGGCAGTAAAATCAGAATAATAAGTTACTTCAACTCGAATCTCTTACTTACAGCTATATATTTATGTACTGCGTTAAAAATTAAATTGTTTTCTTCAATTGGTAGGTTTATTGACCCGGATAGTAGTAGGTCAATGTCTAAGACATCAAGGTAATTCCGTAACGATGCAAATAAATCATCTTTGTCTGATGAACAGAGGGCAGTCATAAAAATAATAAAAATTAACTTCACAGTTATCTCCACATGCACAGCTTGGGCTGTCAGAAAGATAGCTTAAAAATAAATGATAGTTTAAGTTGCTAGCATAGTTACGAAGCTGACGATAGATAATGTTACATTTACGATTTCCATAAAGATAAAGAGTAGGTGAAGGATTGGGATTTCCCTTTTTTATTAATTTTCTATAGGTACGCAGACATGGTTCATTTTGAGTTAAACTGTCAAGATAATTCCATAACTCCAAAGTATTAGGAATAAAGCTGTTTTTATATGAATTAGTATGGCATGTTGGTGGAGTGAATGGACGTTGATTTCTAAGTGTAAAATGATTAGTGGGATTAACATATGGCAAGATTTCATCCAGTAGATAATGAGGTGTTTCGCCTTTAAGTATTTTATGCATTAGAATTAATTTACTATTTTTGCAACATTTATATAAAGGTTCCCAACCAAGTTCATAATATAGTTTGTTTGGAGATGTTCCTTTCCTAAGTCCTGTAATGATACGGGCAGCTTCAAATTGCACTGACTCAATTGTATTGGATTCTTCAACTGTACAATTATCCCAAATTATATTACCATATTCTAAGATTAGTCTTATAAATGCAACATACAGTTTAGTTAGGGAATATCTATTTAATTTATATTTTAACATACGTAGAATGTTAAGTCGTTTACAAGCTTTAGTATATATGTCATCTGTCCATCTACCATTGGAGTTTAAAGTAAGCCCAAGATGTTTGTGGGAGGTTACATTATCAAGAGGACTTCCATTAAGATATAGCTTAGGAATATCAATATGTAGTTTTCTTGTGAATAACATTGATTTGGTTTTAGTTATACTAAATTCAACTCCCCAGCTAGTTGACCACTCATGTATAGATTCTAAGTCTTCATTTAAATTAGCATTTTGGCTGTAGAAGTATGGTCATTGACAATGCAATAAAGAGAGATGTCATCAGCAAATAATTTTATTTTATTAGATACATTGTCTACTAGATCATTTATGAATATTAATTAAGAAAAGATATGGCCCAAGTATAGATCCCTGTGGTACTCCAGCATTGATATTCCTCCAACTTGAGAAGTAACCATCAAGTTTTACTCTTTGTTTCCTTTCAGACAAATAACTGCTGAACCAATAAAGAAGATTATCACAGATACCATATTTCATTAGTTTAAAAATTAAACCTTTATGCCATACCCTATCAAAGGCTTTAGTAATATCACAGAATACAAATCTTATGTCCTTGCCATTATCTAGGTTTTTCATTATAGTATCATAAATAATTAATAGCTGATTAGTTATAGAATCTTTTGATCTGAAGCCTGATTGATTATTAGTAAGAATATTATGATCATTGATATAATTATGAAGGTTTTTAAATATAATTTTTTCTAAGATTTTGCCAAAGCAATTTGTTACAGAAATTGGTCTATAATTTGAGGGACTCTTAATATAACCTTTACCTTTATATATGGCTGTAACATTGGCACACTTCCAGTCCCGTGGCACACAACCTAGTGAGAGAGATTTGTTAAACATTTTGGTTAGTGGTGTTACAAGGGACTGACAAATGGATTTTATTAACTTAGGTGACATATTGTCTGATCCCGGCGGTTTGTCGACATTAAGGGTTTTAATCTGATCGAGAACATCTTGTTCTGAGATTACAATATTAGATAATTTATATGGGGACAGTAGATTGATATTGGGTAGATTTGGTTCGTTTTCGATTCTTGATATGGAGGCAGAATAATCATTTAGCGCATTTGCTTTATTTCTTGGATGAAGGTGAACGTGATTACCATCAATAATTGGGCTTGATACTTTGTTTTTATTTCCGAATTTGCTAATGGATTTTGCCAGTTTCCACCATTGGTTAATGGGGGTTGTTTTGTATATCAGTGTATTTTGTAATTTTGTAATATAGTTTTGTTTAATTAATTAATGACTGGGTGTCAAACATATATGGTAATATTGACTTATAATAGTATTACTTTTAGAGAGGAAACCTACATTATTTCCATAAGTATAGTCAGGGATCTTTTATATCTGTACCATTCAGCAAACATGATAGCACATACCACAACCTTTGATATAACAGTTGTGGTACACAGGCTAGAATGAGAAATAATTCACTGACGGGGATCGATCCTAGACCAGGAACATTTTGTTCAGTTGCTAATAAATGTTTGAAAACAAAATGTTCCCTGCTAGAACTACTGCATATCAGGTGAGTGCTTTACCACAGGGCTAAGCGCTGCCCCCTTTTAAAAAATATATATGTGTGTGTGTGTGTGTGTGAATGATTAATAACACCCCAGCACAAAAATACATAATCTATTAAGTGTCATTGGTAATAAATATATGAATATGTGATTATTAAATAAAAACCATGTAAAAACACTAAATAATGAATGAATGAATGAATATTTAACAACACTCCAGCACAAAGAATGATAAATTGAAAATACAGGCCTTGTTTGCATTACCATAGTTTGACACCCAATAGCTGATGTATTTTTCGTTAATTAATTCACAAAAACGAAACAAAATGGCTGTCCCCAGTTAGCAGGAATAATCACGTGGGTTTTTATTAATTAACTCTAAAATTGTGCGTTTTTCATTTGTTAAAATGTCAGTATGTGTTGGTCGTCTGGGTATGCATCTTTCCAACACATCAGGCTCATATTTGAGTTGATCTTCATTCATTCATTCATTTGTAATGGACTATTATTATGTCAGTCAGAATTTCCAAGTGTTTAACATCAATGGCAGTTGATTAATTTACCAATCATGTGCTTTAATGGTGGTAAACAAAACTAACTTTCATTTTGTTCATTTATTTATTAATTATTCATTCTTTTAGTAAAATTGGGAAAAGTGGGGGAAAACCCACAAACAAGAAGGAAAAAACCTACCCCCCCAACCCCCCCAAAAAACCCAATAAAAAAACCCAACAAAAAAACAACAACCCCCCCCCCCCCCCCACACACACAAAAAAAGAACAACGCAAAAGACAACTCCGCAAAAGAAAAAAAAAATTATACTTTTTTTTAATGTAATGTACGGTAAATAGAGTAAAACGTGGTTTTGTTTTTCCCACGTTATCAGTTGCTTCCGGTTTAATGCAGTTCCGTTTTCTTCCGGCAAACTGACTGGATGTGGTGAAGTGTTGTCAACGAAAACAGTTCCAAGAAGCCTTAAAAAACAAGGATGTGACACTTTTCGTTCTGTTCACTTTGGGAACCGCCGGTAATTGGTAAGACATACTAATTGTTTGTTAACGTAATCGTTCGAAAATATCCACCCACCCCTCGAAAAGCCTGACGTACGTTTTAAAAAGTAAAATCAATCATTTAAAGGGGTGAATGGGATTTTTGTGTGCTTTTTAATTTTTTTAATTATTATTAGGTCTATTTAAAAAAACCTGTTTTAGACAGCAATGCCACTGGACTTGACTACCGACACCATGTAACATGTTAAGTGTATATTATTTAAAGCCGCACACCCTAGTTCCATCCAGCGAAAATAAATTATAATTTGGTTAATCTACAAACCTGTAACACACTTAGATCATGTTTTTATCAAATGGAGTGAAAAAGCAGGTTTTATATCGATAAATACCATGGGAATCCCCATGTCCCAATTGCTGGAAATAATTTTGAAAGTTAGTATTCTGATGTCACCGGTAGAAGCACAACAATGCCTACGTCACGACAAATTTCACAGACTTGGGGTGCGTTCGTTTCACCTCTCCTGGACATGTTCCAACTGTTCTGTCCTGGTTGTATCCCCTCTCCAGATATCGTAAGACTTAGCAAAATTATTGGTTTTAAGGGTTTGTAACGTTTTGTATTGAGACACTTACTTGTCTGAACTTTATTGTTACTGAAAATGTTCACGAACTGTGAAGAAAAATCTCACAAATGAACAACAACAAATCGGATATTGATTGCGCGAACCGTGCACGAGAAAACAAACCGAACCAAAATGATAACGGTCACGTGATATACCAATGTCTGTGACATTAAAAATAGATTGGACCTCACTTGCTTAACGTTTTTTTCTCGACAACATGTTTTGTGAAAAAATGCATTTCGTGGTTTTACAAATATTAGGATTACCAAAAAGCACTTCAGGTGAATGGAAATGTAAGTAAAGTGCAATTTTATTTGTGAAAAATGGGGTTTAATAGCAAAAACAACGCTGTAATGGTTAACAAATAAACGTAACTATGGTGTGTCCCTTTAATATTTGCCAACTTCATACAATGTAGCCAGAACGGACATGGAAAGTTTGCTAAATAAAATAGTACCATCTACTTCCCAAATTGCAAGGGCGGGAAGTAGCCCACTGGTAAGTCGTTCGCTCGATGCACAATCGGTCTGGGATCAATCCCTGTCGGTGGGCCCATTGGGCTATTTCTCGTTCCAGCCAGTGCACCACAACTGGTATATGAAAGGCTGTGGTATGTACTACCCTGTCTTTGGGGTGGTGCATATAAAAGTTCCCTTGCTGTTAATCAAAACTTTAAAAGAGTAGCCCATGAAGTGGCGACAGCGGGTTTTCTCTCTCAGTATCTGTGTGGTCCTTAACCATATGTCTGACGCCATATAACCGTAAAAAAAAAATGTGTTGAGTGCGTCGTTAAATAAAACATTTCCTTCATCCTTGCCAAACTGCGTTCACTTAACGACAAAAACACGAATATGATATTTACGGAAATACTATTCTACATTTTTCAGTTACGATGCGTGAAACATTTGAAGTATTTATAGATGGCAATCGGTGAACATAAAAAATCAACAGAACAAATCCATTCTAGTATGCATATCATTCAGGCGCATGCATATCTTACAATTAATGCATGTGCGGTTCGTCATTTTCCATTATTAAGATCACTATATGGAAATATATATGTTTCTGAAATTTGTACAGTGGACACGATGTGGTCCGGTCCGCATTTTACCAACACCCATTGCTAAAAGTTGATGTCAGTACAGATAGGCATTACGTTCATACCAGTGAATAGATTGTAAAATATCAATTTTCATTCAATTTCAAATGAATTGATTCGTAATTAACATAACTTATTTTCTTTAAATTATTTACAATTGTTATGAATTGATTATGAATACTATTCACTACAGTAGAGGCACAAAAATGTACCATACCTTTTGCAGATCGAATTTCATAATTGGAAACAAATTCTAACAATAGGGGGCTCAAAAATAATCGAAATTAAATGATTTGACCTTGTTGACCTGGCACGTGTGAGGTTATTGACATGCACAGAATGTAAATTCATCTTCCTCCATTTCAACTCAATTTCTACAAGTCAAGTGGACCCGATATCTGTAATTTTAAGGAATAAACAAAAATGACTTAGCAGAAGTAATGGATTTATGGGTTTGAAAGTTTTGTATTTAGATACTTACTTGTCTGAACTTTACTGTCAATGAAAATGTTCACAAACTGTGAAAAAAACCCTCACAAATGAATGACAAGCCGACGACAACAAATTGGATGCTGATTGCACTAACCGTGCACGAGAAAACAAACTGAACAGAGTTGGAAGCATAACACATTTAGGTAGCACTATACCAATTAATTTCCGGCTGGGTCGAAGTTCGAGGTGCACCGAACTTTTGATAGAGAAGTTAACACCACAAGTCCTGTGATTGGTTATAAATGTGAGTGTGTTGGTTGTAAAAAAAATTAGTTTCACCTGGGCTAAAAATGTATACAATTTTAATTCATCTAGTACCACTGTGTCAAGTAGCCTTGTGCTTGGAACATGTATGGGGTACATGTAAAAAAACAAAGGACTCAAATTTTGTGCGAAACTAGGGGTGTTGTAAAAACATCTGGTTATACCGAAAATGAGCCATGAAAGGTACTTTGAGGTAGGGGTTGTAGTATTGATATTTATGGGTCATAGTTTCGTTGATATATTGCATATAGTGTTTTTAAACACAAACGTTAACACGGTCGCCTATGGGATTTTAATTGGTATAGTCCAACCTTTAGGGACGTTGATGATAAATAGAGGGAAGCAACTCTCCCTGCACGTTAACAAAAGTATTGACTTAATGTACGCCCTGCACTACATACAATGATACCTTTTGGTAACTAAATAATAAATAAATGACGAATAATTCCTTTAGCAGTACTCTTATCCTGTTCAAGTCGTTGTCTCTATTAACCCACTGGGCTATTTCTCGCTCTAGTCAGTGCCCCACAATAGAGAAATTTGCACATCAAATGCCGTGGTATGTGTTATCCTGTCTGTGGGATGGTGCATATAAAAGATCCCTTGCTGTTAATCGAAAAAGAGTAGCCCATGAAGTGGCGACAGCAGGTTTCCTCTCTCAATATCTGTGGTCCGTAACCATATGTCTGACGCCACATAACCCGAAATAAAATGTGTTTAGTGTGTCTTTAAATAAAACATTTCTTTCCTTCTATTAAGTCGTGCCATTTAGAATTTTCACCCTTTTTTTAGAGTAATACACCACCTATGTTCCAAGTCTCAAAGTCTGATGTGTAGACGGTCATGTAGCTAAGACATTTTAAGTATTCTTTGTTACATTTTACCTTAAAAATTCTTTTTTCTACACAGGAACCAAAATAGGTCAGAAACATATTTCAATTAAAACATTTGTAGTTTTCTTAATTTATGGCGATCATGCCCAAAATATATATTGAAGTGTCGTGTGCATATTTATTTGACATGTTAGTTAGTGACGTCAGTAAAAAATTTCACAGGTCAGTCATTTTTCCAAGCAAATAAGGGTGCTAAAATTTGAAAACATAAACTAAGGATGTAGATCAATAGAGTTTTACTTTAAAAATATGGCTATTACTACAATATATATCAGTCTTCACCATGAGGAAAATCAAGGCGAGCTGAAGATCACTCTCCTGAAATGGTGCTAGGCGAGCAATCACTCTCCTCAATAAATATATTTATAATATTTACTAAATAATGCCGGGAGATATTACACTTAGTCACCATACTCGTGCCGTTGATGTAGTTTGTGACGCTCGCTTTACAAATCCCCCTGACGTTTGGGTGTTTTAAAACACTGTCCTTGTATTTTGCACATAATTTGCACCAAACAAAATTGACTTAACTTCTACCACTTTTCTCTATGATTTTGTAACCAAAATGGTCAGTCATCGGCAATGCTTTTAATATTTTTAATTCCATGGAATTACCTTTTTCCGCCATTGTTCCTCCTCGAAAAAACACACACACTTGAATCGTTCCGTTTCCACTCATTGAGAACACTTCGGTCGATATTGGGCCGTTGTAATGTTTCATTTGGAATATCTCGGCCCGTCACGATTTCTCTGGTATCAGCCAAGATGTTCTGAGTCGTGATGTTTGTAGATTCTGTCGAGGAGTTCCAAATGAGTTTCCGTGATAATTCGTAAACACACGAATGGTACAAACAAAGAGTTTCAAATAAAAACGTCAGTTCAAGATTGTTACTACACAAATAAACACAACAGTTCGCAATAGTTCCTGCGCATATTTATTTGTGAGATAGTTTTTTGTGTCTGATTTGTGAGATAGTTTTTTTGTATCAAAATAAAAGTAAGAAAAGGAACTAGAAGTTTCAAACAAAATTAATTAAAGTTTCTTGCAATTATGTAGATTTTTCTGCATTGTTGGTTCAAGTAACAATTTAAAAGTTTCTTCAACTGATAATTATAACAAAGCAGTTTTAAAATATACTAATACAAAAATCAAGTACCGCAAATCTTCAGGGACACATGCTACAACTAAGGTAGACAGTCACTCTTTGCATCCTGGTTTTGGCTTCGTACACAATTAATATAATATATCCAATGGTACATTTTTTATATGATATATTTGATGAAAGGTACTTACAATTTTTTCATCTTATAAAATATAAACTTAGTATTTTGTACAGAATTATGACCTGTAAACAGTGTTGTCTGCTTGTTATAGAATTTTGACGGGTCAAGGTTAAAGGAGAGGACAATTAAGGCATTTGGCCTGGTATGCATATTCAACGATATATAATGCACATTATTGCTTAATATCAACACGTATAATCGTATAGTTAATTAATAAAATGGTTAAATGTGACGGCTATTGTATATAACGGGCGCAGCCATTTTGTACCATCTTAGTAACATTTTAGTGAGTACGCCCTCTGGCGAGCTGGTGGTTACGTAATACTTAACGCGTCACGTCAGGAATGAGCCTTAGAACTAGAGAAACACAATCTACCTGGTTTTTGCGGGATGATAAATAGTCGTACATTGCAATGTTCTGTAATAATACACATCCCAGTAAGCCAGCAATAAGTATATCCAGCACTATATATATTATTTTTCAATACAAAATAAAATACCATTGTTAAAGTGGCTACACAACAAGTCGAAACAATTAACAATGTTTTGCCCATGCATTAACCTACGTACTGAAATGATACACAGTGTTTTCTTAGTTAATCGGTCTATGCTATTAGTTGCTTCTAACTGTGATTCCTGATTGGCAGGTGTGTATTTGATTGGTAACCAGACGAGCCAATTAATTGACGCTGTCTAGACACAAAAATACATACCGGTATTGTGGAATATTACCTGTCGCCCCTAAAATTGTAATGGACATGGTTTATTACTGTAAATAGTTCTGTAAAACTATTGATTAAGTAGACTTTTCCATCTAAAACCACAGAACTGACCAATTACGTAGTCCCAAAGAAAAGAAAATTATCACTTTGGTATCGTGGGTTGTCGTTTTTAGGCCTAATAGTGTACATTTTTCCTTTGGATTATTAAACAGAGAAAAATACTATAACCCCATTTTGTTCCGTTAATGAAACTTGAAATATATTTAGCTAAATAGTTTATTATATTAGGCCGAAAAAAATTAAATTACTTGTTTCCTATTACATGCTGGAAAAATATAGGGTAGGTAGGTAGGAAAAACATTTTCTTTTGGAAAATAATTTTATTTATGGATATTAAATAAAGGTGTTGACTACCGGTATCCAAAATAGCCTCTGCGTGTATAGAAATGCATTATGCAAACCAACAATACCATTCATCACAGTGTTTTCCCTAGAAATGAAGTAAGGCATGGTAAAGTGACGTTTTGGGGGCATATTTTATGTGCAGTTTTAAATATAAGGGCTTTTTTTTCCCATTATACAATTTTCAAAAGGACAAAAACCTTATGGCCATTTTATTTTCTATATCTATTTCATAACTTAATTAAAAAAAGGAAATATGTAGTACTATCCACATAGGTGTGTTTAAAGGCTTCTTTTTACATGGGCAACTTATAAATTTATAAAAGGCAAGGCATTTTGATTTTGAGGGCAACATGGTGCTAACCTATCTGTGGGAGAGTACATACAAAAGATCCCTTGCTGTTTAATAATAGGCTTTACTCTCATACTAATATGTAACTTCTGTACTGGTCCATGACAGACTTGGTTGAACCTTAATTGGATAGAAACCAGTAAATAAGTTATATTTTTTTTAATGAAAACTGAAAAGAAGGATTCTATATTTATAATAACAGTAACATTTAAAAAAAAATGTTATGAATATTATCTTTCCTAGTGTATCTAAGAAATGGTAGACTTACCAATTTTATAATTTGCAATGTTAGTTTTATTCTGTATGCATCCAGTATTAAAGTACACACTTGGTTTGAAGCAATCAATTGCAGGCATGTGCGCAGGGGTGGGTGGTTGAGGGTCAAACCCCCCCCCCCCCCCCCTGCTCGAGGCGAAAAAAAAATCGTATCCCGATTTTTAATATAATTTATTTCCAAAAAAATGTTGTCAGAAAGCATCTCGGCTAGCCAGCAGAAAACACCTCAGAATAGCCCTAGAAGGGGTCAATTTTTCAATTTTTTTTGGGGGGAGGACCCCACAGACCCCCCCCTCCCCTGCAAAATTTCCTGCGCACCCCCCTGAATTGGTCCAATAAATAGAAATACAGTACGAATGCTCAGGATGCTCAAATGAATGTTGAAAAGTAGTTTGTTTTATTTAACGACGCCACTAGAGCACATTGATTTCTATCTTTAATGTCATCCGCTATTGGACGTCAAACACATGATCATTCTGACATTGTTTTTAGCGGAAACATGCGAAGTTCCCAGTGACCACTTACAAAAAATAACGAAACGCATCGAGATCTTACTGACATATTTAATCATTTGATTTGGCAGTAAAATCCATCAGTATCGGTAAGCATTCCCTCCCCTAGTTTATTAGAAGGTCACTAAATTTCTACAAGGCCAGTTTGTCGCTGGAGTAAATCATTAAATATAGTTATTATTATTATTATTATTAATCGGAACACCTCGCTACGCTAGATGTAGAGTAAATCAGAAAAGATCGCATATATTCGTGAAAACTATTTTCCGACTCTTCGTCCGATATCTCACGAAAGTTACCGAACTTCAATTTGTAGGAAAGTAACTCCATCAATCAATTGTTAGAAGAAAACATTTCGTGGCTAACGGGTCGCCAATAAAACTAAAGTTGCGACAGTAAAACCACCGATATACGTCTGCAAATCGGAAAACACAGTAGGGTTATCCCCTAAATGACACCAAATTAGTGCTTGTGATAGTTTTGGAATGTTTTCGTGGAAGTCGTTGTTATATTAAAAAAAACATTTTTGGATATACAAAAAAAGTTTTAGGGTCGGCAGGTTCAAATTAGGGTCGGTCGGGTAACCGGAAACAAACAATATTTTATGATACACCTTATTACGTCATTATGCTGTTTTACAAGTCAGGTTGATCAAAGAGAAGCACCTTGTCGAAAATGACTGCTTTTGTTTACACTGTACATACAGGAGATGGTCAGGAGCTGATGTCACTTTGCCCCAAGCTATCCCACCGGACGTCACAAAAATGAAACAAAATGGCTGCCCCCAGTTAGCAGGAATAATCATGGTTTTTTTTTATTAACTCTAAAATTACGCGTTTTTCATTTGCTAAAGTGTCAGTATGTGTTGGTGGTTCGGGTATGCATCTTTCCAACACATAAGGCTCTTGTTTGAGTTGACCCTACCTTTAATACACCAGTTTCTGTTTTAATGTGGCGAAGCATTATAATAATTATGCAGCTAATTTTGAATTTGAATGACATCAGTATTTCAATGACATCACTTTGCATCTCCTTACAGTAACAATAAACTGGGTACACGACGTAGTGCAACATTGCTGTTTTTAGTTTGAACATAAGTACTAATGCACCTGAATTACTGCAAATATTTCTACACATGGGCCATCATTGAAGGCATAGTCAATTCCCCACACATACTTGTCTGTTCCACTAGATGGACAGTACGTAGTCTAAAGTTATTTTGTTTAGTTCATCTTCTATATATAGGATCACTATTGGCTGTATGTCCAAATTTGTAAAAATTGTAACCATAAAAAGGGTCTGACCTCTGTGATCAATCTGCCTTTAGAATGTTTAAAAATGCAAAAGCTAGTTCTCTTCAATATATATCCACTAAATAACAGTGTTCGAGATTAAATTTCTTGGCCAGTATCCCAATTGGATAGTAACATTCCAAAATCTGTTATCCCACCTGAGAATTTTGTATTATATGGCATCCCAGTGGGATACTGGGTTCTTGGAGTCTGGTATCCAAAATTAAATTCTGGTATCCCCAGGATATTGGGATACCGTTAATCTCGAACACTGAACACTAGTAAGTACATGTATGGGGAAGAAAAAAGAATTGACCACAATGAATGGCACCTATAATGACCTATAGCAATTTTGAAATAATTTTGCCATTGGCAAAATGCTCACCGACAGCAATTTGGAGCCTGCCTGCAGCTATTTTAAACCAGTAACCTTTGCAATAGTTATAAAAAACTAAAATTATTCCTTCAACTGTTGACAGTAATATATTTATTCAGCAGCAAAAAACTGCCATCGGTAAAGTCCTTGACCTGCAGCAATCTGCTGGTATATCACAATGATGGCAATTGCCACTATTTTCCTCTAACCGCAGGCATCCAAATAGTTGTTAAGTGCTCTAAAACTGTAATCTAAAGTGTCGCCATTTATTTTTGAAAACCCAGTGTATTATTCTTCTTTTTTTCTTCAAATATCACATAATTTGAATTGCAATACTTACAAGAAATTATTTTTCAAGTGCGTTAAATTATATTATATGAAATAACACAAATTTAACAACAATGCAACACTTTTTAAAAAGTTTCTATTTTATTTATTAATGTGTTATATTACTGATTAAATTTGTGACTGAAAGTATTATCATTATGGTAATACTATAAGCCTTTAAAACTAATACAATTTTTACTGAAAGTTTTTTTTTGGAAGGGGTTTACACATGTAAATAAATATTAGATGTACCTGTTTGTTAATGTTTAATTTCAATCATTTGTTTTTATGCTTCATTGATTCACATACTTACCCAGGGCTTGCACAGAGTTCGACAAATCCGCTAGCCCGATGCCCGTGGCTAGTGGTTTTTAAGTTCGGGCTAGTAAGAAATACAAAACCCCCCTATTTATCGCTCGATCGTGTGTTTTTTGTTGTTTTTTTCTCTCGGCTGAAATTTCGTTTAATAAATTTGATTGTGACGTTTGTCATCGAATAATATCAACAATGCAATCAGTATATAATAATAATATTAATAATCTGCTTGAACTAGGTCTGCAAACTGCAGTAACATGCTATCTCTACATCGCCACAGTTACAGCATGCATTGTTTACTTTTCTCTTTCATGTTTCTGGCACAGAAAATAAGTCTAATGACATGCGTGTTTTGATTGGTTGGACACGTCACGTGGTAGTTAATCTCGCACATATGTTTTAGGCTAAGAACTTGGAAATCACCAATCGCGACGACAGGTTAATCTCAGTCAAGTAAACCCCAGTCATGCTTTGAATTTCAGTGTTTGTTTTATTTACCTATTGTTTTCAAATTTAACACTTCGCTGACATGTGGTTGTCGGCAATCAGGAAAACAATTTACTTTAATGGTAACCGCACATGCAATGACTGCTTGGCCTATTACATGTATGATGTAGCGGTCTGGATAATGTGTTACAGCTGCCGATACCTTTTTTGTTCATTAATTAACAACAGATTAGATGTCGCCGTTATATTCTTTTGATATCGGTATGACACGGAATAATGCCGTGTATTTGAGCAACTGGCATCACCGTTCCCGGCGACATAAATAGTAGGGCCCTAAATATATAACCCACTACCGAATACACTGAACCATCTTTTACCGTGTGTCACACTGTCATACCCTCATTTAAATTTAATTATTTTGATAGTGGGTTTAGATATCAACCATGAGTTTGCTCAATTATTTTTCCCCGGGGGAAGGGCAAAAGCGAAAACGGAACAATGACAATGGATCACACTTGACAAAAAACCAAATGTACAACACGACAAAAACCCTGAAAGTTACAACATGATTTATGTGTTTGTTTTATTTTACTGTTATACTCGTAAATGTGTAATGTTACAAAAATTATATAAAAATCCAGTTATAATTGATCAGGAATTTGGGCTAGTGCTTTATCTTAGTGGGCTAGTGGTTTTCACAAACCAAAGTGACTTTTCTAAATATTTGTCATACTCTGCCAGAGCAATTTTTAAAAGAATTGCAATGGGAAAAACAGTCTACAGATGGCAGTTTTGATCCTGTCTATGGCAATTTTTTTAAAAGTGACATTTGCAACAAATAAATCTGACTGAAAGGCTATCTGGTTATATGTAGACATCTTTTAAATGTGCAAATGTTAAATATTGGCAGATAATGTACACCAGGTGTAGGGCCTATATACACTTCACTATTGTTGAGGAGCTTTACTGATGGCACTTTTGTGCTGTCGGTGATGCTCTCTACATATAGCAATTTATATCTCAACGATGGCAATTGCCTTTGGTGCCTCCGTTAAGTTCGAGCCCTGCTTACCTTCCTTTGTTTTATACTAAATTATTCCCATCAGCAAAATAATAAATTTAAATGCTTCAAGGAGAAATAGTCATAGAAATGATTATTGTTTTTGCAAGCCAGTATCATAGCAGCAGTTTGACTGCCTGAAAGGGCACAGCTTAGTAAATGGCATGCAACTGCTTCATGTTTATTTGTTGTTGCCATCTTGGATTGAAGCAATCAGGCCTTGACCGTAACGTTATAAAATTCAGTAGACCTCAGTAAAAATTGGTAGCCCAATAATTTTAATAAATTAAAAAAGAAAAAAGAAAAATCATTTATTTTGATTTAAAGATGTTGTTTTAAATGGGATTTTTAGGTGTTTAAGCATCTTGTTACTTGTGGAGTAATGGGATGTGCAAACAAAATCTAGTAGCCCGACAGACGTCTGGTAGCCCGACAGACGTCTGGTAGCCCGAGCAACAAATCAGTAGCCAAAACACCCTAGGCTACCACTAAGGTCAAGCCGTGGCAATGATATATTATAAAGTGAATGCGAGAAATTAATTTATTGCACATTAATTTAAAAAGAGAATACTGGATGATTTTCTGTTTGATACAAACAAGTTGTTTAAAAACATATCCAATGAGCGAAAACTCGTTGGATAAGTTTTTAAACAACAAGTTGTAAGATAAAGTGTATCAAACGGACATGAATATAATATTCTATTTCTTACATACCTCGAAACATTGAAAAAATAAACAATATAATGAACCAAATTATGTTGTTACAGAATTTAGCCTAACTGGATCATGGCGTATGGATGCTTGGCTTTAAGCATACATACCACGTCATAACCAAATAACTACTGTACTAACAGATCTGTTTTCCTTAAAAAATAGAGCACTCTAAAACATTTGCCAACCACTTGAAAAATGAAATTGAGGAAAAGCGAGCATTTGGTGTGGTGAAGCATTGTAATAATACAGCTAATTTTGAATTTGAATGATGTAAGTAACCCAATGACGTCACTTTACATCTCCTTACAATAACACTAAACTGACCTCAGAAACGATCTCCAACCTATGTTGTATATGATTTTTATATACAGCGGTGATCTTCTACACAGGTGTGTAAGAATACCCTGTATTTGAAGTATAAATTATTGCTTTGGTTAAAAGTTGAATGTAAGCTATGTCTATACTGCTTAGTCTTCCAGGTGGCCGTTTTCATGGTCATCTTGAAGTTAAATGATGCTGCAATCACTCGGCAAGATGTTGTTATAATAAATCTAGTGATTTCCCTAGAAATTTGACAAGGCATGATAGACCAAACACTTTGGGTCATTTTCACCATTTTCGGGGCACTTATTTTTCATAAAAAATACACAAACAAAAATGAAATAAACATTAATGTAATTTATGTGCTTGCTTTAATAAATGAATGGCAAAATATATAAAAGGCATATTTTATTAATTAATAATACCTTTTTGGGTGTTTTATAAAGGCAATTTTAGAATTAATTGGTGGAAAAGGCTTGTTTAATCTCAGGGCAGCATGGTGCTGATTAAGGCAAGATGGTGCTAGACTATTGAGGCATGGCACTGCACCATGCTAAAACAAGCTAGGGAAAAACTAAAATCAATTCTCTAACATTCAGTTCCTAGTATCAGAATATTTTCCCAGTGGATGTAAAATGTGATAATTGCAATTTCTTATTCTGGATGATATGGTAGTGGTCATCTTGGATTTAATTGCGTAGTTCATACTGAATTTCTGGACCCCTAAAACACCATATTAGACGTCAACTGTTTTGTCATAGTTGATGAAATATTTGAGATATTGCCAGTTGTGTATTTAGGCAGCCATCTTGAATATTTCAAAATGCTCAAAGGTGTTAAGTTTGCACACCCTGGATCCTTCATCAGTACCTTCCAAAGATGTTAAAACCACAAAGAATGAATCCTCTACTTAATGGTCTCTCTCTCTCTCTCTCTCTCTCTCTCTCTCTCTCTCTCTCTCTCTCTCTCTCTCTCTCTCTCTCTCTCTCTCTCCCCCTCTCCTCCCCCTCTCCCTCTCCCTCTCCCACTACCTCTCCCTCTCCCCCTCCCTCTCCCTCCAGTATACACTTATATATTGGGATTCTTATGCTTCCATCCCAAAAACTTACAGAAAATAAGATACTATGTATACTATTTATCCACTACAAGTTTCTACAATGACAGAAAAACATTTCGTTTATTTATACTAATTTTCGTTCTTGTATCCAATTAAGGTTCAAGCATGCTGTCCTGGGCTCATACTTCAGCTGTCTGGGCTTTCTGTCCAGGACAGTGGGTTAGTGGTTAGTGAGAGGGAAGTCTGTGTAGTTGCCTTAATCCTACCCATTGAGTCATTAAACTTGCTCGGGGTGCGAACCCAATACCTACCAGCCTTACTTCTAATGGCTTAACCACTACACCACTGAGGCCAGTATGAGGGCAAAACAGATAATATATTGTTTATCTATTTACATACCTAGTTATCTGTGCTATATTTGGTACAGTAATAAAGTACTACAGATTGTACTTTATCATTGAAATTGTTATCAGAGCATATTAATGTATTGATGACAAGGATATTATCGTTAAGTTGTTGGATAAAATGTTATTTTAGTTGAATAATTTGTGAATGAAACAGCTTTTACAGGGGTTCAAAAATTAAAAACAAATTACTTGCCATAGGGCAATTAAGTGCCAATCAGATATTCACTTCCCCATATATTTTTCCACTTGCCCATACTTCTTAGGGTAACCAATTGTGTTACTCCTATTTAATTTAATACAGTGCTTAATAATGTAATAATATTGAAAGTAATTTGTTTGATTGCACAAATAAAGAATTTTGCCAATAGGTTACAACACTTACTCAGGAAATACTAATTGTATGTCTGTCCAGTAGTATCCACTGTCTTCTCTATTTGTTGATTTAAACTTTATTTTTTAAATAGTGTCCATTTGTTGATTTAAAATTTGTTATTTGTTTGGTAGTGTCCACTTGTTCATCTCAATATAATTATTGTGTCGATGTATGTATTAGTGGCCATGGATGTGACGAGAAACCCTTCCCACTTGTGAGCCATTCTTTTATGGCTGGCATTGGTTGAAAAATGTTTATGGATTTTGGCTCATGTGTCATTATTGTGAGTATATTATTTAACATTCTCTGCCCCAAAACACTTCTCTGGGATGTTTTTACGATGTTCATAGCTGAGAAAAGTCTCTCACAAACAGCCGTGGCTGGGCTCAAAGTAAACATGAGCTCTGTTAATGTTTTTAAATAGTGCATGATTGGTAAACAACAGAAGGGGAGGGGTGTACATCGATTGCAGCCTTGTATTTTTAATTTGTTGAGCATAATTTATTTGATAAAAACTATTAATAAAGCAGAACAAATTAATATATTCATGTATGCTTAGAGGGCATCGCACCATCATGATTATGGCTTAGGGTTAATGAAATCTAACTTGTCACGTTCATTTTACACGGACGTAGATTTACATTTGCAAAGTACTGAAAAACATTAAGTATGTTCTGCTACAAGGTTTATGATATCTAAAATAAAATATCTTGCAACGTTTATACGGATACAGTTCATAATATGTATGCTTTTTTCAAGTGAACTTGGAAATTATAAAACGTGCTTTACGCCCCCGTTCATTTGCAAAGAGTAGATTCCAGAGTCCATCACGTTAACGTCTAATATAATTTGAATATGACAATTTTTGCAAGGATTAAACATTTTGATTGCATTCACAAGGCATGTATATTTTATTTTTATTTAAAATACACCTGTGAAGTCACGGTATTGTCTCAATGCTCTATTATGTTTTTTCAGTAATGGAGAGATGAAACCCTAATTAATTAACCCACCAAAATCATTGGTGTTAATTTCCATACTAACATTATTCACATAAAATTATTACTCAGTGGTGTATTTTAAGTTGAGGAATTTCCTCGTAACTCTCCATTCCTGTAAAATAATGGGACTCGTCTCCATTATTTTTCAGGAATGGAGAGTTATTCGGACATTCCTGTATACATAAGCTGTAAAGCGTATTGGACACTATTTCCAAGTTTGAAGATCATCGAACCGATTACTTGTACTAATTCAGTCAAACGTTCAGTGGCGGAAATTACCAATCTTAGTCGATTGGCAAGAGTTCCGATCGTTCCAACATTTAGGGTTAGCGTTAGTTCTCCTTAGAGCTATGTAAATGCTCGAATGATCGGAACTCTTTCCAAAGTTTTTACCGAGATTTGTAACAAAATTTAAAAATCAAAACAGTTTTAGTTGTTAATTAGTCACTTGTCATCGAGCATATGCAGTTAACATAATTATTTGCCCGGCATGGAAATTACACTTGGCACGGGCGTCGGGCGATGGAATTTTTGAACCCATGTTTTACATTTGAATTTTTATTGGTTTTCAGAACTGAACCATTCAAAATTGGTGGACTTTTTTCATTTCCACAACCTGACCTGATGGCGGACCGGCAATCAGTGAAGAATAAGGTAGCATTTCGGGTCGAGTCTAGTGAGGACCTGCCATCTAACAATGAAGACGAGAAGAAAAGTGAAAAATCTGTTACAGATTGTAGTACTGTTACCCAAACCCGTCGAAAACTGTATGTTGAGGCTTCACCTAACTGTCGGCGTAGTCGATCGCTGGAAGAATGCGGTCGCAGGCGGGGTTACTCTGAAGGGGATAGTGGGTTCGCGGCTACTCCTACTGAATCCAGCTCAGACTGTTCCTCATTTTTTCCAAGTCCAGAAGTACACAGCACACCACAACAGAAGCCACAGATAAGGTGAGTTGACAGTGATTCCTTCATTCTCCTAACATTCGTTAATTTTAATTATTATTATTATTTTTTAATAGCAATGACTGCATTTTACTTCTTTCTTTTTTTTGCTTTGCATAGAATTGCATAATTTGAGGCTATACATGTGCAATTGTATTACACACTGTCAGGATTTCTGCATCTGCTTACATACTCCCATTTTAAAATATATTTCTTGCATTTTAAAAAGGCCATTACAGGATTTATGTGGGTCAGGGAGTTTTCAAATGTCTTTTTTCATGCTTGGAATTTTGAACTAACATGACTGTATATCATGAAAACGTTTTTGAAGTATTAATTATTAGATCGTGTTGATGCAGGGCTATCTCTGGCACTCGCCAAATTCACCAATTGTGAATTTTGAAAGCAGCTGGTGAATTTGATTTTAATTTAGCGAAATAATTTCAAGTAATAATTGAATTTGTTTTGCAAATAACTGTTGATTTCTACAATTTTTGAAGTTTAATAGACAATTTGGCAAAATTTTGCTCACACAGAGCTAACCCTGTGATTGTCACAGAAAAGTCTTTGAAATTCCTTAAAAAAGTCGTGGATAATGTCTTTAAAAAGTCAAATTTAAAGTCATGGGATTTTTAAAAACAAATTGTATTAGATTTCGTCTCATGTTGATTATCTGCAGTTCATAATCGCCAGCTTCAATCTTTCAAAGTAGATTGATATGACTATTAGATGAGCTTGTGTGCTTTGGAAAAATGTGTCAAACAAATGTTACTTGCATTATATAATTATTTAAAAGTTAGTTCCTTTTGTCCATATTATTCAGTTCAAAGACAGAATGCTTTGCATGGTGTGCCATAGTGTTGAAGCATACCTACATGTACACGGTGGTTAGAGGTTTTAAATCTTTTGAAATTTAACACTACATTTTATGTACTTGGACAAATTTGTAACAGCAGTTTACTTAGTATAGCTTTCTAAAAATTATAAATATCTAACCATTAATTTCAAGATTTTAAGGTACGTAATTTTACTCTTCATACCATATGGCAGAAATCCTGTCTCTGGTACTCTTGTTAATTATTTATACAGGTACATGTACGTACAGGTAGTTTTCAGGATACGTTTGTGTTATTGGTCTCAGATGAATCCTGTAATGGCCATGACTCTTACCTGCTTTCATGTTATGTTTATGCAAATGTACAAAACAACATAAGAATTGCAATACTGGTAGATTCATTTCATCAATGGCTCAGGGTGTGGCTAACACTTGAACTGTTCCCAGATTTACATGTAATGAAACTTAGTAATTATTGTTTTGTCCCACCCCCACCCTCTGTCAGTGACCAATAAAAATAAATTATAATATACTATTTAACACGTCTGGTTTTTCTATGTTCTGATCAAAGGCTCCCAATGGTAGTTGCTGTCCTGTCTGTGAAAGTGAATATAAGAGATCCATTCCCAATGGAAAAATGTAGTGGGTTTCTTCTAAAGACAACATGTCAGAATGATCAAATGTTAGACATCTAATAGTCAATGGTTAATTAATTAATGTGCTCCAGTGGATTAGTTGTACATTAAAACAAACTTGAACTTCTATGTTCTGGTGTGTGATGGATTATGGCTGCTTAATGCTAGCACTGGCATGTTGTCAGTCCATTTAAAAACATAACTATTCATTCCTTGCCCAAAGATATAATTCATAATTTTGGCATGGTTAATACATGCAAGTGATTTTTTTAAAATGCCACCATCAATGCACTTATTTGTACTATGCTTTTCAGCAAAGTAGAATCTGTGCATATGCTACTGTTGCAGGTAGTGAATGTTGGAGTTGGTTTTATTAGGATGCTGTCAGAATCGTGAACATGAATTGATTTAATCATTAAGATATTATGGGATTCTGAATTGATTTAATATTAAAGATGTTTTGAGATTCTGTCACATTATCTTTTGCATGAAAACAAAGAATCGTGCTAAATTCAAGTCTGGATTGACTAGTACCATTCTATCCTATATTATTTAATAAAGAACAGGTATCTGGCCAGTGTGTGTATCTAGTACGGTCGCTCATGCATTCTTATGTTGTTCAGTACATTTGAGAAATTGTATGAAATAAGCTTTTCCAATTTCAGATATCACTTTCCTGGGCGGCGGTAAGATTTGTAATGCTTGCATTTAGTTATTTGGAAATATATATAGTCTAAACCTTTAGTACTAACCTCTTTTTTGTGTATATTTATTAAAATTCATTTTACCAGACAACATGTAATCTCACGAAGTGTGTCATTTAATACCATTCTTGACTACATGTTAAGTACTGCATTTACAGGGTATGAATTCAGGGTGCTCACAATCATTGACTTCACTTGCTTAGTGAACAATGTCATATTAAAATGACACAATGCTTTGTTACGTACATGTGGCAGTTGGTAAGAAAAACTACATGTGATCAGGGTATGTTCAGTTTCCAAAATTTTCATTAGCAACAGTTGAAAATGGACCAGCAACTATTATTTAATAACATATTAGCAAATCGGGATCGCTACTAGACAAAATGTTTCCTGGTAAGCCTTTTTGAAGTTGTAAATCAGATGTTTATTACCCAGGGCTCGCCCATTGCCAAAGTGGCTACAACATTTTGTCTTTGGTTAATAACATTTTCCTTAAATTAACCATATTTTAATGATTTTCAATAAAATATTCCACATATCTGAAAATTGGCTTAACCAAAATTTGTTGCAGTTTGAGCCCTGATTACCTCCACGAATGTATAAATATTGTACATATGACAACTATACAATAAAGACAATTATAAATATTGTACATATGACAACTATAGAATAAAGACAATTATAAATATTGTACATATGACAACTATAGAATGAAGACAATTATAAATACTGTACATATGACAACTATAGAATGAAGACAAATATAAATAATGTGTATGTGACAACTATAGAATGAAGACAATTATAAACAATGCGTATGTGACAACTATAGAATGAAGACAATTATAAATATTGTGTATATATGACAACTATATAAAGAAGACAAATATAAATACTGTATGTGACAACTATAGAATGAAGACAATTATAAATACTGTGTACGTGACAACTATAGAATGAAGACAATTATAAATACTGTGTATGTGACAACTATAGAATGAAAACAAATATAAATACTGTGTATGTGACAACTATAGAATGAAGACAATTATAAATGTTGTGTATGTGACAACTATAGAATGAAGACAAATATAAATAATGTGTATGTGACAACTATAGAATGAAGACAATTATAAATAATGTGTATGTGACAACTATAGAATGAAGACAATTATTAATACCGTGTATATAACAACTATAGAATGAAGACAATTATAAATAATGTGTATGTGACAACTATAGAATGAAGACAATTATAAATACTGGTATATGACAACTATAGAATGAAGACAATTATAAATACTGTGTATGTGACAACTATAGAATGAAGCTAATTATTAATACTGTGTATATAACAACTATAGAATGAAGACAATTATAAATAATGTGTATGTGACAACTATAGAATGAAGACAATTATAAATACTGGTATATGACAACTATAGAATGAAGACAATTATAAATACTGGTATATGACAACTATAGAATGAAGACAATTATAAATACTGTGAGTGTAACAACTATAGAATGAAGACAAATATAAATAATGTGTATGTGACAACTATAGAATGAAGAAAATATTAGTCTTATTCAACTTACCGTACTAGCACAACAACAATGCTATACGACCCTGAGTTATAACCTCCACTGCAGAATTATCTCCCCTTGCCGGATGTATAACCTACACCCGCGCATGGGTAGACCGTATATCCTCGTTTTTGATTCTACAGTCCTCCATTGCAGTCGTGTTCGAGTTCTGTAGTAAAATTTTTGTCAAATTGTCAGATTGTTTATTAATTTGTAATTTTGTTTTACTCTGTCATACGAGGTCTTTTGGGTAATTTACACAGGGGGTTAATGTCTGACACGGCTTCCTCGGGCTCCAACCGGTTGGTTGTGTGTGCCGAGGGGGGTTGTCTTAAATGACTGCCCCAGTTTGATCAGCATTTGTTATGTCGGGCATGTCGTTCTTGTTGTTTTGAACGCCAGTGTCATATCTGTGTAAATTGGTCCCCCTCCACGTGGGGGAAGGCTAAGAAGCTGTCAAAAGACGCCAAGCGAAAGAGGATGATTAGACGTGAACGGGACGGGCGGAGCACAGTGGCAACCTCCAGGGTCGTGCTCCATACCGATTTGCCGGCGGTCGGCAAGTCGGTGTCCAGTTCAAAGAGCTTGAGGACAAGTGGTAGGCGCAAGGGTGCCTCCTCGTCTGTTCACCATCTTCATGGTGATACCAGTAAACCCGAAGCGCGGAGGGGGCGCTGTTGCTCCCTGTTTCGGCTGAAGCAGGGAAGGTTTCTTCCAAGTTGGGCTCCGTTCGACCTGGGGATTTGCTTTTGCCTCCGTCGGTGGAGGCGGCGCTGGTTACGGTTGTAACGGGGGCGTCAGTCGGAGGGAGTGCAGTCGTAGCAGGAACGACACTGTCTCTCAGTTCCGACTCCCATCTTGCTGATGGGGGCAGGGTTATCGGTCCTTCTGTGGAGGGGTCGATTAGCTCTAGAATGAAGTCCGCTTCGCAGCGCCATTTGGCTCACCAGATTTCTGGTGCAAGGTTGGTCGTGGCGTCCGAGGGCACTGTTTCGGCCAACGCGTCTTTCGGCGCTACTTCGGTGATCGAGCCACTTGGCGAAATCGCGAAGTCTTACAACGTTGTCTCGGTCATGGAGCCTGGTGGCATTGTTTCGGGTGCGACACCAGTAGGCATCCCTTCTGTTGTTGGGGTGCCTGTACAGCGTCATCAACTTTTAGATCGTTCGCATGTGGCTACGTCAACTGGGTTGGCTAATCCACACGTGGTACGTTGGGTTCAGAATTCGGAGCAGGATTCGTACATGTACGAAATTTCCTGACGGTCCGGTTCAACCGACACCACCAGTCCCGTTGTCTGCTTCGGCAGGGATCAGGGAAACTGCAGCCTTCTTGGGTACGCCTGTGTCTACACCGATGGTCAATCAGGACCTGTCAGATCGGGGTAGAGGTTCCAGGCATTATCCCTCGACTGCGTGGGCGGAACCTTTCGTTCAGGGTCCGATGGTTTCGGGTCGCCCTCAGGGGCGGACTCGGGGGGACTATGTTTCTCTTTTTGAGAATTTCATGGCCTGGCTAGGGGAATCGCCTCCAACAGTCCCTCCACCAGTCCCTCCACCGCCGGGGTTTCCAGCGAGACCGGGGTTGGACCAGTTTGCAGATTCGGCCGGTTCGCATCATCCTGCCCATGCAGTTTCGTTTCCGTTACGGTCAGCGCATGGCGCGTCGTTTGAAAAAATTTCTCCGAATCAGTGTGTGGTTCGAGGGAAGGGTCGGCACCAGGTTCGGTGCTTGACGAGATTCCCAATTTGGCCGATGGTACGCCAGACGGTGATTATGATTACCAGGCGGTTCTTGGTTTTGTACGGGAACAGGTCCGACTGGTGTGCGCGGATGCAATTCCGTAGGAGGAGGTTGTTCAGTCTTACAAGGGTGTTTCGTTTGGAAACTGGCCTTTAGCGACGGACGCTCCGCGGCAGGATTTCGGCTTGCCGTTAGCGCACGAGGCGCATGAATCTCTTGTGGAGATTGATGCTTTGATTGCGGGTAGCGATCATATTTTGGGGGCGGTGGTGGAAGAGTTTCCGGCAGCGTTAGCTACCGGGAAACTTGTCTGCGGCGAAGGTTTTGTCCACGTCTTCGTATAAGACATTGGGAGCTTCCTTCCTTTCACATCCAGCGGTCGTTTCTGCTAGGGTGAAGGCAGACTGCTACCCATCTCCTAATGTCAGTGTGCCACTCACGGATTTAGAGACTTTGGAGAGGTTATCTAAACTTCTTTTTCAAGTCAATAACCATTTAGGTACGTTCCTATTTGGGTTAGATAAAGCAGTCACGGGTCTTCCGCCGATGGCTAAGGGTTGTTTGTTGGCGGCTTCTAAAGCCTCTCATCACGTCGCTCAGCATGCTGGGCGTGTTTTTGCCAACAGTCTACTTCTGCGTCAGGATCACTACCTGGCGGGACTGAGAGCGACGGGTGTGGTTAAAACCTACTTTCGTAGTCGCTCAGTAAGGGAAACCTTACTTTTTGGGACCAATTGTAACTTGGTCATGGACCAAGAAGCGGCGAAACTCGTCCCTGCTGCTCTGTCCCGAACTGCTCGTAAGCGCCAGGTGGCGTCTACTTTTAAGCCTCCACCTGTTAAGAAATCAACTTTTCTTGACAGTTATCAGATCCCTGTGGTGTCTGATTCGGGCGTGCAGTCTGGTAATGCCCGTGGTTCATCGAAACAGGGATGTTTTCGGGGGAAGCCGGCACGTTTTTGTGGTTCCGCTCGGGGCAAGGCACCCAGGGGTGGGAAGCGGCCGGGATGAGGGTGCATGGACAATCGACATCTACTTACGGAGGTTCCGTTAGCAGATATTCCTGTGGGGGGCAGATTGCGCCATTTTGTTCAAAGTTGGTGCGAACTGCCAGATCTGGACCCATGGGTTTTGTCGGTTGTCCGCAACGGATACAGAATTCCGTTTTCTTCACCCCCTCCACTGACGTCCTCCCCCCGGTTACCTGCAGTACCGCCTGTCGACAAACGAGTACTGGTAGAGAAGATGGTTGTCGAGTTTCTCGACAAGAAAGCCATCCAGTAGGTGAATTTGGGCATTCCGGGATTTTATTCCCATCTGTTCTTCGCCCAGAAGAAGAATGGCGAGTGGCGACCAATTCTAAACCTGAAGCCGCTGAATTATTTCGTCGTTATTCCATCTATGAAGATGGAGACAGTTCAGTCTGTTCGCGCTTTGCTTCAGGTGGGGGAATGGGCGGCGTCCATCGATTTGAAGGACGCTTACCTGCATGTTCCAATCCATCGGGATTTTTGGAAGTACTTGCGGTTCCTCTATGACGGCAGAGCTTACGAGTTTCAAGTTCTGCCGTTCGGATTGGCCACAAGCCCTCACGTCTTTACTCGGGTAGTAAAGGCAGTGGTGGGGCGTGTACATCTGTTGGGTATACGGATGCACAATTACCTGGACGATTGGTTAATTCCGGCGGCGTCACAGACGGCATGTCTCGTAGGCGTGGAGTTCGTGATCGACATGATTCTCCGATTGGGGTTTATTCCCAATTGGGTCAAGTCGGAATTAGTGCCAACGCAGATTTTCACTTATCTCGGGGTGGTTTTCAACCTTGTGGAGGCATCCATTCTTCCGACGGATTCGCGACTTCACAATTTCAGGACGTTGGTGCAATGTCTTCTGGTGGAGCAAAGTGCGTCGGTGCGCACGCTCCATGTGTTGATAGGCCATCTTGAATCGCTGGCAGCGCTGAATGTGCGGTTCAGACGGTTCAAGAGACCGCTTCAATAGCATTTGTCCCGAGTGTGGGATGGTCTCAGCTGGAATTTGGTGATACCATTGGGGCCTTGGTTCATTCTTCCGATCCAAGAGTGTCTAGTGGACAAGTGTATGTCCCAGGCCGTTCCTTTACACCCACTTTCTCCAGAGTTGGTCCTGTTTACCGATGCTTCCCTCGAGGGGTTCGGTGCACACCTTTTGGATCAACATCTGTCAGGGGTGTGGACTCCTTCAGAGAGGAGTCGTCACATCAACCTGTTGGAGATGGAAGCAGTGCGTCGCGCTTGTCTCCATTTCAGGACTGTTATTCAACATCGTCGAATTTTGTTGAGGTCGGACAACACGTCGGTTGTTGCGTACCTCAATCGGTGGGGAGGCACCAAATCCCTGTCATTGAGTCTTGCGGCTTTGGAGATTCTGGAATGGTGCGACGATTGGGGAGTGGTGTTATCGGCCAAACACATTCCTTCGTCCGTGAACGTCTTGGCGGATGCTTCGAGTCGTCGTTCCCTGGTTCAGACGGAGTGGATGTTGCACCGGACGGTGGCTTATCGAGTTCTTCAGTTGTGGGGGAGTCCTCAACTCGATATGTTTGCCACTCGCCTGAACAGTCAGTTGCCAGTGTTTGTATCACCGGTACCAGACCCACTGGCACTGGAGTACGATGCATTGAGCATGGACTGGACGGGACTAGATTTTTACGCCTTTCCCCCTCCGGTTCTGCGTTGCAAGGTTCTGGCAAAGATCAGACAGCAACCTTGTCGTGTCACACTCGTAGTCCCGAGTTGGGCAGCTCAAGGCTGGTTTCTTCCGCTCCTGTCACTTTTAGTGCAGGAGCCGGTGCGGTTGCCATTGATACCCGATCTGCTCAGTCAGAGACTGCGTCGGACAGAGTGGCATCCGAAGCCGGAGGTTTTCCGACTTCACGCATGGCGGTTGTCGGGGTTTCCCTCCGAAACCAAGGCTTTTCTAAACGGGTTGCTGAGCTCGTCTCCTCGTCGAAGCGCCAGTCTACGGAGAGGGTCTACCAGTGTCACTGGCGCGCTTGGGTTCGTTGGGTGACTGAGAGGGACGTGGATCCCTTGTCGCCTACTGTTAATGATTTAGCTGACTACTTTCTGGCTCTTGTCCAAGAAAGACAGCTGAAGGTTCAAACAGTGAGAAGTCACCGGTCGTCCATTTTCACTACTCTGAGGCAGTGTGGACGTCAAGATTTCTCAACGACTCTCGTGTTGCATGACTTGCTTAAGTCGTTGCAAAACACGGTTGAGAAGCCTTCCATTTTGCCTAAATGGAATGTTTTTCTGGTTCTGCATGCACTCAAAGGCAAGCCCTACGAGCCTTTGAAATTCGCCAGTCTTCGTCATTTGATAGTGGAAAACTTTGTTTCTGGTCTCACTAGCGGCTTGCCGTCGTATTAGTGAGATCATGCTTTTTTGCATGATTTGGTGGATTACAATACGGACAGGTCAGTTACATTACGTACTGATCCTGTTTTCGTGGCTAAGAACCAGGTGCCAGGGGAAGAGTTTCCTCCGGCCATTATTCAGTGTTTATCTCGTACGCTTTCTGCGGTGCGGGCTTTGAAATTCTATTTGGAGCGTACTAGAAATCTCCGGCAAAACACTAAGAGACTGTTTATCTCTTTCACACGCCAACCAGGAGACATTACGAAGAATGCTTTGTCGAGATGGATTGCTGCAACCATCAAACTGGCATATGAGAAGGCGGGTGATCATGTTCTGCGGAATTTCTCCGTTCGACCTCATGAGATTCGGGCGATTTCTGCTTCCCTTAATTTCCATGATTCTTTGGACATTTTCAAGGTCATGAGTACCGGATTTTGGAAAGGTCGACACACGTTTGACCGGTTTTATTTCCGTGATATGGCTGTTGGTCCGAACGGAACTTGGCGGATTCAGTCAGTCATTGCAGGGCAGCAACTCATTTCGGTGCGCAGGGCCACGAGTAGGGGGCGACCCTTATTTCGTCCGGTCACTAGCGGCAGTCTTTCTGGGAGATAGTTCTCCACCTCCTGTTTGGAGAGTGGGGGGTGGATGGTTGACTATCTGGGGCAGTCGAGTGTCTTTTACCATTACTTGGTGTGCGGGTTTCCTCACCTTGTTAACTTGGTTTACTTTTAATTGAGGTTGTAGTTCTTCAATTTAAAAGTCACTTTGACATTTTATACCTCGTATGATGTGGGTTGCTTTTTCACTGTATCATTACTTGAGACGAACACTACTGGTTGAATGGGTAAGTCCTCCTTGTTTTCTTACCTCCTCCCTTTAATGTTAAATTCTCGTGCTTTAACAGTGTTGTATCACGTCTGTTGTAGCATTGTTGTTGTGCTAGTACGGTAGGTTGAATAAGACTATTAGAATTTTTTTTTCTAATTTTCATTATTATTCATACTTACCTAGTACTAGCACAACAACAACCGTTACCTCCCACCAGCTTCGAGAGAGGTCTTTTTTGATTCAGTCATTCCGGACTTTGAATCGATAACGAGGATATACGGTCTACCCATGCGCGGGTGTAGGTTATACATCCGGCAAGGGGAGATAATTCTGCAGTGGAGGTTATAACTCAGGGTCGTATAGCATTGTTGTTGTGCTAGTACTAGGTAAGTATGAATAATAATGAAAATTAGAAACACAATTTCTAAAAATACTGTGTATGTGACAACTATAGAATGTAAGTACTGTGCATGTGACAACTATAGAATGAAGACAAATATAAATACTGTGTATGTGACAACTATAGAATGAAGAGAAATATAAATATTGTGTATGTGACACCTATAGAATGAAGAGAAATATAAATATTGTGTATGTGACACCTATAGAATGAAGACAATTATAAATATTGTGTATGTGACACCTATAGAATGAAGACAATTATAAATATTGTGTATGTGACACCTATAGAATGAAGACAAATATAAATACTGTGTATGTGACAACTATATAATGAAGACAGTTATAAATACTGTGTGTGTAACAACTATAGAATGAAGACAAATATAAATATTGTGTATGTGACACCTATAGAATGAAGACAAATATAAATATTGTGTATGTGACACCTATAGAATGAAGACAATTATAAATACTGTGTGTGTAACAACTATAGAATGAAGACAAATATAAATATTGTGTATGTGACACCTATATGTGACACCTATAGAATGAAGACAATTATAAATACTGTGTATGTGACAACTATAGAATGAAGACAATTATAAATACTGTGTATGTGACACCTATAGAATGAAGACAATTATAAATACTGTGTATGTGACACCTATAGAATGAAGACAATTATAAATACTGTGTATGTGACACCTATAGAATGAAGACCATTATAAATACTGTGTATGTGACACCTATAGAATGAAGACAATTATAAATACTGTGTGTGTAACAGCTATAGAATAAAGACAAATACTGCTTTATTAGTGTTCGAGATTAAAAATTTGGGGCAGTATCCCAGTTGGATGCTAAAATTTCAAAATCTGGTATTCCACGTGAGAATTTAGTATCCCACTTAAATGAAATTCATAAATAACATCGTAACAAACTTGGAAGACACTGTTCTCGTTCCCAGTCTATTGCAACACCGCAATCACGGAATTCGTGAAATTTGCAATCAAACGGAATCTATTTTTGAATGATACTAACATAAATTAATATTTAGCAGTAATTTATAAGTGATTCTGACATTATTAATGATAAACCTACCTGTATCAATTTTCTGCAGATGTGCAATCAATATCTCAAATAAAATTTGAAAAACATCCAACAAAAACAATAGCATTTGCATTAGACTGGGTATGAGTTGGGGGAGATATTGTTATGGCATAGCATTAGACTGGGTACGAGCTCGAAAATATTGTTACTTAACTTCACCAGTAAATGACAACTTTCATTGTTTAGCGAAAAATAAAAATGCAGGATTAAAAAAAAAAAAACATCGTATGGTATCCCAGTGGGATACTAGGTTCTTGAAGTCTGGTATCCAAAATTAAATCCTGGTATCCCCGGGATATCGGGTTAGTGTTAATCTCGAACACTGTTTATAGATGGGGTAATTGGCATAAGAATTGAATGGTTCTGTATACGTACAAAATATATAATAAACTCCTGTATCACAGCAGACAAGTTAAATTTGTTTGTTTTTGTTTATTGCCACCACTAGAGCAAAGAGTTTTAAGTGCCATCTTACAACAAAATTAATTAAAGGCCAGTAGATATTTTTGGCAATTTTCTGTAGAATTGTTTTTTCTTTTTTTCTGTTGAACAGTTTACAGCAAACCAATGTTTAACGAATCCTAGCCAAATGCACATTTCAGTAGTTTTTATGAATGTACAAAGACTCGCCACGTATGTAACGTGGGTCAGATTTTCCTGAAACAATGTTCAGAAGTCATCTGTATAAAAACGTGCTAAAATAAGATGACACTAGCAAAGAATTAACAAACATTTCATTGCTAATTCATTTTGAGTATAGAAGCCAAGTTTGTGACTTGTGGGACAAAACTCTCAGATAGTCCAGTAAAGAAAACTGAGGGCAAATTCAAACACCATACTAGTCCTTAAAAATGATGAACAAGCACTCTACTAGATAGCAATAACAAATTATTGATTAGCATGTGGAATAAACAATTCTACTAAAATTGTGACTTATGGGACATTGTTGTCCAATCATTGTCAAGGTCAGATAAGTTCAGGTTTATTTAAAGCAGCATGTGTTACAGTGTAGAAAGTGTTACTACTCAGAGGTCATACAAAAAGTGTATGTGTATCATGATACACCTACACTTTTCATTTAACTGTACACCTGTATTTAAAACAAAACAAAAAACAAATTGATTAATAATGCAATGAACATTTATTGCATAACTTACATTGATGTGATGAATGATGTATATTCATTGTTTCTCTTATATTTGATGATTACATGCCGATTCGGAGAAACAGACGATGGCATGACTGTTAATACCAACACTTTCTGTCACGTTCACACTTTGGTTGCAACGCATTGTGTTTTGAATTCTTCAACACTTTATGCATCCATATTGGGGAAATGTAAACAGATTTTCCTTGTGTGGTACACACATGTCCAGCTGTGGTATACCTGTGTTATACAACACTACATGTTCTTAGATGTGTTCGCGGGAATCAGTAGCGTAACTAGCTCTCCAAAACATTTTTCCTCCTGCAGTTAAGAGTAAAATATTCTAGGTTGTCCCAAGTTTTGGATTGTCAATAATGCACAAAAAAAGTAGTCCATTTAACTAAACCAAACAAATCTCCATTCTGGTCTTCAAAGTCCTTTTTATTCTCGCACACCCACAACCATCTGTCACAATTCACCATTACAAAATACCACAGAAATGGCTTTGCTTGGCAACACTCATTTGCATACAACAAAGTTCAAATTATTTTTTTCATAATAGAATGAGCCATCCAGTTACACATGCACACTTATTCACAACAGTTCCCTTGAGAGATTTACAGCATGAAACGTCTGTTAAAAATCATGCAATGTGTGGAGCTGTAGTTAACGTGGTAGGGGTGTCAACTACCCCTATCCAGTAAACTCCCCAAATGTTTTTAAAAAATCATTAAATATTATTTCTAGTTCTACATTTTTTTTTAGATCTAAATATAAAAATGTTCTCGGAAATTGCATTTTACTACTTAATTCTCCATACTGTGTCCATCCCGAGAAATATAAACAGCATTCCAGAGTTTTAATATATTCCGATACCAGTAGAGCCCTAACTCACACTGATAAAACTGCATTTGCACGTGTGACATGAACAACTGAAATAGACAGTTTGACAATTCAAGAACAAAATGTGAGGCTCATGATGTCTAGTCCACATTATTTTCATTTCATTATACATGTATACTACTTTTTGATCTTATTTGTCATAAACTAATTTACTCAACCTAAAGTGGTGTATAAGTCAGTTATGCCCACACATACTCAGTGTATCGGTGAATATCCCAACAGTTTTGCTTGTGAGAATATCCTCGGCTTTGCCTCGGAGGCTGCATGACCAAAACTGTAGTGATATTCACCGATACACCTCATAAAGTGTGGGTATAACTATTACATGTATCTGTATAACCTTCAATGAAATTTGTTGTCTGATACTTTGTACTCACCCAGGTGTGAAATATAAGGTCTTCGTGTACCCGGGGCATATAGTGACATTATTTAAACAGTGTTCAGTTCATACTAGAGGAGGAGGATATTACCAGTTAAATACTGATTAATTGTGATACAAAAGTCTTAATGTGATATATCGTGCATGGTACACTTTTTGATAAACTTTTATTATCAAAAATGTGACGTTTCAAATTTGTTATAATAATCAATTAGCGAATCATAATTCATGACTGAAAATGCTATGCACAAGTTAAAGCTTATTAAAATTAAATTCACAATCTTTGTAAAAAAATAAAAAAGTAGAAAATACATGAGGTTTTGTTTTTAACTTTATAACTTTTAGATAAAACTAACTTATTATCAAAATTGTGATGGATGTGACATTTCAAATTACATGTAGTTCTAAAAATCAATTAGCTAATTACGTAATTCATGACTAAAAAATTTTTATGCACAAGTTACAAATGTATGAAGGTTTATATGTCTGTGGTAAATATTTTCCATATGTTTAATCAATCGGTCTTTGCAAATTTATATTCTTTATGTCATGACGTCACAGAAATGTCTCATCCGTCACAAAAAATGTTTTAAAATTTCATCAATTTCACATGAAATTCTTCAAAATTAAATTCACAGTCTTTTAAAACAGATAAAGAAGTAGGAAAATACATGAGGTTTTGTTTTAAACTTTATAAACTTTTAAAGAAAAATAAACTTCTTATCAAAAACATGACGGATGTGACATTTCAAATCAAATTTCATGCACAAGTTACAAGAGTATGAAGGTTTTTATGTCGTTTGTAAAGATTTTCTTCATTGTGTATTTTGTAATAAAGATAATGAAAAAAAAAAATGTCATGGCTGTCACAATTTGTTTTATGTTTTGGCAAAAAAATTCCTTACAAAGTCGCCGGGCTGGTGTAGTGTACATGTCTAAATTTTACATATTCAAGACCCTTATGATGTTTACTTTCATATGATGTAAAGTTTGCATGTAAATGTAATACTTTTTTTTTTCAGTTGCGGATCAAATACATGTACCATGAAATGCCCCTTTAATTTAATTCATTTTTCATCACAGAGGTTTTCATTTTGTGTGGCATTTTCTTTGCTGTGGACTATATTGCCTCTTTTTTTTTCAACATATATTTTTTTCTCATTGTTAAAAATAAAATATACTTTGTGAACTGAAAAGAGATTAAAAGTAAATATTAAAACAGTATCTGAATCTCAGCACCATCGGGCATGATTGAAAATACATATAAATTACCAATCCAAAGTTCAGCTAGCAAACATTTCGCTAATAGTAACATTCACAAACTATTTGATTGGGTCCTGACGTAGCCATTTGGTTTACCATGAAGCTATTAAACCAGTCTAGCTGTTGTTTTTTGTGCTCTGTCGATCTGGCTGAACTCGATCAAGTTCCAACTAGGCCATTGAACTCTGTTGACTCTTCATAGAATGTGCATTGCAGGGACCACTGGCTTGTGGGGGGAGGGGAGGGTGCAGTTTACATTGTTGAACCATGTCTATGGTGCATTACAGGTGTTTTATTTGCAGTAAAATGTTCAACATACACTCCTATATATATATATATAAGCCTGATGATGAGATATTTGTAGATATACATACATGTATATACAGAGAGATGATTCCAATAGTTTAATAAAAAAAATTCTCCATCATTTATATTGATAAAATATGCTACCCTTGTCTGGTGACGAATGGCCTAATCTAAAAAAAAAACCCGTCATTCGCGTGTTGACTGTAACGTCACTTTTAGTCCATGAATACCGGCACTGGTATAAATTAATCTTACAGCATATTGGTAAACAAAACAAATAACAAACTCATCATTCAAATTTACTAACAATCCACAGTTGCAAACATGTTAAATGTCAAATTGCCGTGGAAAATGCTGTGGATACTATTTTTCCACAGTAATTGTTTTGCCTTGGTCATTTTCTTAATTGCAGCGTTTACATTATAGCAAATACAATTTTTAGCATAATTTATTATCAACAATAAAGACAAAAATGCATAAATAGAACTTTAAATTAAAAGAATGTATATTTAATCACATTTAAAATTGATATATATATATAAATAAAAAAAAAAAAAATTCTATCTGCTTACTTAGTGACAGCCTCATAACTGGCTAAGCTGTAACCATGTCATGAACCCTGTTTAATTTTACTGAGTATAGAATATATAGGAAATACTAGTACATGTATTGTACCAAGAGTTTACCATTTGATATCATAATTAATGTGTGCTTCAAATCAATACCTACTACTGGTATTCATACCCATAGGAAATTATTTTAATTCATTATAAATTGATTCATTATAAATTAATTGAATTTTTTTGAAAGAAAACTGCCACAATACATTGTATCTTTAATATAATTATATGTCTTTTCGTCTGTATGCAGTGGTGGAGGGTGGGGGTGGGATAACATTTCTCAATATTCTTCTTCCATAATTGCTTTCTTTAACTTCGTTATGATTATTAAAATGTGCATTTCCTGTAAACACACCACCTTTAAAATAATTCTGGGTTCTTCTTTGTCAAGTATTTCCCCTCACCAATAATGTAAAAGTATTTTCCCAATATTTTAAAAACTATTTGTTTTATATACAAACATATAAACGTGTGTTAAAGTATATTGTTTAATGGACAATGCTGTGCATGCGTATATACATGTATATTGTGTATGTATAGAATATAATCTGATACAATTATAGTGCTCAGATAACAAGGTATTGAGTTAATCAGTAATGTAGAAGTAATAGGTTTCACCCAGGGTCAAGTGTACTGGTTGATAAACAAACTGGAAACCTTTGTACAGTTAGTATGGTTTTCAACAGGCTGATTTACATGTTACTGATAGAAAAAGTACCTTGATATTCATTGCTATTGAAGCTTTATCAAAAATATATACTGATGAGTAAAAGAAAGTATATCAATCAGTTTTTATATGCCTGTCTTTTACGGGTCATATTATGGTATGGTGTTGTCCATCCATCCTTTCGACCAGATTATCACATGTTGCATGCAATAACAACTTGGGATGGCAGTGTGTCGCATACCATAACTAGGTCACTGCGACCTACTTTTCACACATTAAGGGAAATCCATGTCCGGGTCATACCTTCCTAATCAATTCATATAGGATCATCACAATTTGCATGCAAGTACAACTTGAATGGTGGTGTGTTGCATATCATAACCGTTAAAGAGAGAGATTGGTATGAGGAAACAATGTAGAGCAAGACAAAGAAAATAAAAGAAAAAGAGATCGCACTAAAGATTGTTTTGTCTTTTGTTTTAACTTTTACTATCTAAAATACATGTCCAAATCTTATGTATGACAAAAATGTTGGGTTAATGTACAGATAAATGTGTCTGGCACTGATTGATCTCTCATCTTTACACAAACTAGTTTATTCTAATTTAGAAATATCAGTGTTAGTGTAGCATTTAGCCTCAGCCTCATTACATTTCCTATGCCTGACATGTTTTTGTGAAAACGTTTGTAATACTGTAAATCATGAAAATAATATGTCGTGATATTAATTATTGCACTGGGACAGGTACACACTGAAATGCATAATTTATTAATGCGTACATCTGGTAAATGATTAAACTTGGCTCCACTGGTCTATATACATGTATGTTAGACCAGAAGACCAATGGAGCAGATTTTAATCAGATTGCTGGTAAATGTTAACACTGTAAACTTGAAATGCTCAGTTGTTTTTAGTAAATCTACTTAAGTTTTTTTTTCACATTGACTACACAAAAGAAGTTAGCATTTGCAAACAGTAGACTGTTCATTTTGCTTGTCCAAAATGTCTTTCTTTTAAGGTTTATTTCTTGTTCATTAAATGGTTACTTTCTACTGACATAAATCAGTACTTTCATTGTAACAGATGCTCATCACATGTGTTGATGTTTGTTTTATTGTCTATTTATTTATTTATTTATTTTATTCTTGGTGAGTTACTGATCTAAATATAATGCCTCATGTAATTATTGTGCTGGTACATTGGGCAAATTTTTTGCATTAATATCTTGCTCACATTAATTTCATGGTTTACATTGTATAATAAATATGCTTAAAACTTAAGATTTCTTTTGCACATTACCTACAGTATATTTTATATGTTATTTAGCATTGTATTCTGTACCTGTACATCAACCTTAAAAACTATATATTGTTTGCTGTTAGTGTCATTGAACTGTAGACATCATCCTGACTCTTCTTTTGTTTGAACCTTAATTTCTGTTTTCTGTCTTTTTTGGCTTGTATGCAATGCTTGATGTGAATGCAAATCAGTAGAATGAATATTTTCATCTTGTCTAGCTTGCTGACTGCAACAACAATTAGTTACAGTCAGGTTACATTTTAGTTAAAATTGATTTTAGATCAAATTTGACATAGCATGTTCCACATTTTTCCAGGGTCCTTATGTTTAAAACAGTCAATCTTTTGCATGTTAGTTTGTGTGCAAACTTTTGCAGATTTGATCATTTCTTTAAACTTAGTATGGTTTTACAGGCCTCGAAATAAACTTAGTGCCTGGTTCTTTGTGACCATGTACAGGTTACCATAAATTACTGACATGGTGACCTGCATTTACAGGTTACCACACATTTATGAAGTCTGATTCCCATTATAATATCTTCACAAATACCTACCGGCCTCGGTGGCATTGTGGTAGGCCATCGGTCTACAGGCTGGTAGGTACTGGGTTCGGATCCCAGTCGAGGCATGGGATTTTTAATCCAGATACCGACTCCAAACCCTGAGCAAGGCTCAATGGGTAGGTGTAAACCACTTGCACCGACCAGTGATCCATAACTGGTTCAACAAAGTCCATGGTTTGTGCTATCCTACCTGTGGGAAGCGCAAATAAAAGATCCCTTGCTGCTAATCGGAAAGAGTAGCCCATGTAGTAGCGACAGCGGGTTTTCTCTCAAAATCTGTGTGGTCCTTAACCATATGTCTGACGCCATATAACCGTAAATAAAATGTGTTGAGTGCGTCGTTAAATAAAACATTTCTTTCTTTCTTTCTAAGTTAGATTAATGTTGAGAGACCGCTGCAGTGAAATACTACGGAACCCTAGAGATGACATACTTGACAAAAAACAAATTGTATTCCCTCATAATATTATTTTGTTCTCTCGCAATATTATTATGTTCCCTCCAAATAAATATTGTGTTTCCTCACAATATTATTATATTTCCTCACAATATATTATTGTTCCCTCGCAATATTATTATGTTCCCTCACAATAAATATTGTGTTTCCTCACAATATTATTATGTTCCCTCACAATAAATATTTCCTCTCAAAATCTGTGTGGTCCTTAACCATATGTCTGACACCATATAACCGTAAATAAAATGTGTTGAGTGCGTCGTTGAATAAAACATTTCTTTCTTCACAAATACCCGGTATGCTAATACTTTGTTATTCATTCATATCATTGTTTTTGTTTTACTTAAACATCTATGTAATTTATAATTAAACAGCATACAATGGATCAAAATTTAGATTTTGTATGTTCAAATTTGTTTTTAGTAGTAGTGAATGAAGTACTGTTAAGTTTCTTTAAAATTTGTCAATTACCTTTTTAACACTTGAATCATGTACCTATATATCGCAGGGCAAAATCAATATGTATTCGTTGGTCAGTTGTTCGTTCATTCATTCATTTCATTCATTCATTCTGTCCATTCATCCATCTATTCATCCATTCATTTGTTCATTTAATTATTCAGTTCATTGTCAATTTATTTTCATAAAATACTGTAACTATTTATGAGAATATTTAATATACATGTATGTGTTTTTTTTAGGAACTCAAGACTTAAATGTTACTTTTATGAAGACAAGTTATTAAATTTTGTTGTTTTTAGTGACATTTGACATAAATGTTACATTTTTGTATACATATTGTAGCAAGGTTTTTGGTTTTAGCAAAGTTATTTATTTGATTGTTTCTTTTTCAAATGCCCATGTCTGTTTCACCTGATGTACATTCATGATACCTTCTTGCTTTCAAATCCAGAACCCTGATAGAATTCATTACAAATAATGTTGTTCTTTGTTTTTAGATGTAGAACATGTAAAGTGGTATATATACAGTACCAAATAAACTAAATTTAGTTATCAAAAAAATATGTTTTGTGTTTTCAGGGACACAAGACTTAATGATATTTTAGTTACATGTATACATACAGTGTGTATATATAATTATTAAAAAGACTTTTGTTTTGTTTTCAGGTACACAACTGTTAGCAGTTGTTTCATATGTCATATTACCAAGAAGGGGTCAGCATTAAGCATTAATATTGACCTACAGGTCATCATTTGCAATTATAAGTTATTTTTTATTATTCAGTTGCTTTGTCTTACTCCAGGAACTAAATTTAATATAGTATATTATGTTTATTATTCTTTGAAGATTTAAATCCAGTATACACAATACAAACTCCATAACCGGGTTCATATAAGTCATGAAAAACATGGAAGGTCATGCAATATGCAAATGTATTTTTCCACAATTCTGGAAAATCATGGAATTTCAATCTGGGTCATGGAAGGTCATGGAAAAGAAAATTGGTTGATAAATTTTTTTCTCATTTAAAATAACAGGAAAAATGTAATTTAATCAAAACAAATGTAATGTTACAATTATATTATGTTGATGATAGATAAATCCTTGAAAATAGATTCTTAAAATAGTAATGGAAAATGCCTTTAAAACATCAATGAAGGTCATGGAATTTGGCTTATAACAATATGTATGAACCCTGTAAGCAAACTAGCTTGCTTATAGACATCTATCAACTGAAAAATAGGCAGACATATGTAATAATAATTTAAAAAATCAGCTAGTTGCTTTAGCCACGGATTTCAAAAAGCTTAATGTTGGCCCGAGAACTGTAATATGACTGTATACAGTAATTTCTGTGTACAACTGACAAGATATTTTTTTTTATCACCTATACATGTACTGTTGAGTAGTGATGTAAAATACTGTAATACTGTTGTTTACTGTATATTGTATGCTTTTTTGCAGACACACTATGTCAGGAATACTTCTCGATGCTGCCTTGCATGGAAGCCGTCGATCAAATGCAAAAGACTTCAATGTGGCAACCCCAGAAGAATTTGTAATGCGATTTGGTGGAAGTAAAGTCATCAACAGAGTCAGTATCTTTCATTTCAAGATGGTTACACAACTGTTTCTTTTCATTGTTGGGTCAAGTGGAACTGTAGTTCACATTGATTGATTTATCAGTTGAGAACAAGAAGGTGCCATCTGCATTTTTACACAGAATCGCAGCTAATTATTAGACCCAACCAGAGGGCATTTTTGGTTTAGTTTTTGCCACTTATAGTTTTAAGGAATTTTGTTTGCAATGCCTTCAGATATTGAGCTGTCATTGTGTATAACTTTGTCATGTAGAGTTACAGATCAACTTATACTGTCATCCCAATTTACCTATTTTTGACAGAGTTATGGCCCTTTGACTTAGGAAATACAATTTTTTTTTACCAGACTTTTTTTTTTTTTTGCAATGCCTCAAGATACGGAGCTTTATCATGTACTGTTACAGATCAAGTTGGCACGTAATGTTGAGAAAGTTGCAGATTGTTTATCATGACATGTCTAGTGAAAGTTGAATAGTGTAGCTGTTCAGTACTTTCATTGTTTTGAGTTTTTCCTTCAGGTTTTGATTGCTAATAACGGAATTGCTGCTGTCAAGTGCATGCGGTCTGTCAGGCGATGGGCGTACGAAATGTTCAAAAACGAAAGAGCTGTGCGGTTTGTTGTTATGGTTACACCAGAAGACCTTAAAGCAAATGCAGGTAAAGCCATCCGTAAACATAAATTCTGTTTGCTTTAAATGTATCTCACCGTTCAGCAGTGGATGGGATGGGGGGGGGGGGGGGGGGGGGGGGGGATTTTGTATATTTTTATGAAATCAGGATATAACCAAATAAGTAAAAATTGGTAATTTCTTTTTTTGTTAGATGAATGTCATTATTTTGTCTACTTGTTTCAGAATACATTAAGATGGCAGACCAGTATGTACCGGTTCCAGGTGGATCAAATAATAACAACTATGCCAATGTTGAACTCATTCTGGATATTGCTAAAAGAACCCAAGTCCAGGTGAGAATGCCAGCTTTGGATAAATCATATATACTTTACACTTCAAATCATCTTGCTATATAAAAATATCTATTTAAAATTCATACACAAATCTAAGCTCAGATTATATACTGGTTACGTGTATGGCATTATAACTTATAAGTCGAGACTCTAGATGTTTTGAAAATGGAACCACCAACATTTGACTGTCCAGTGACATATTTTCTTTTTCCAATCAGTACTTCACATATGGTATATTAAAGACTGTGTGCTGCAGGTTGTCATATTTCAAAGTAGGAGGTTATTTATTCAAAGTAGGTAGCTATGTTAATTACCTTCCTATGCAGTGTGATCAGATTAAATGTGTAAAATAGTCGGACCATTTTACTGCAAAATGTACCCTGCCTGGAAGTTAAAATAGCTGATCAAATTTGTTTGTTGGCAGCTTATTTTTACAAGCCTGGGTATGTGCTACACTGCTATAAAGAAAAATGCATAAAAAATATCTATGGCATGTAAACAGTTTTAGCCTCTGTTAGGTAGTCAAAGTAGGTTTTTTCTCTAAACAATGCTAGGTGTTGGTTAAGCATTCCTTTCCTTTGTTGTTGTGTTAAGTTTAAGTGTTTATTTGTTTCAGGCTGTGTGGGCAGGCTGGGGCCATGCATCAGAAAACCCCAAGCTTCCAGAACTTCTTCACAAAAACGACATACGTTTCATTGGTAAATAGACAAACCCGACCAAGTGACCACATCTTTTAACCAGCCGACCGGCCTCGGTGGCGTCGTGGCAGGCCATCGGTCTACAGGCTGGTAGGTACTGGGTTCGGATCCCAGTCGAGGCATGGGATTTTTAATCCAGATACCGACTCCAAACCCTGAGTGAGTGCTCCGCAAGGCTCAATGGGTAGGTGTAAACCACTTGCACCGACCAGTGATCCATAACTGGTTCAACAAAGGCCATGGTTTGTGCTATCCTGCCTGTGGGAAGCGCAAATAAAAGATCCCTTGCTGCTAATCGGAAGAGTAGCCCATGTAGTGGCGACAGCGGGTTTCCTCTCAAAATCTGTGTGGTCCTTAACCATATGTCTGATGCCATATAACTGTAAATAAAATGTGTTGAGTGCGTCGTTAAATAAAACATTTTTTTCTTTCTTTCATTGGTAAGTTATTGGATAAATGGTATAATATGGTACGGTGAGATTGCATCTTTAAGAAGCTGCTTTACTATTCTATAATGATATTTTGTTTATAAACTGACTTTTAAAATTCTTCGTAAATATTCTCTGAGATGGCTGCTTAACATTTTTGTCTGCTTGGTACTGGTACTTAATAAAATCAGTAAACATGTCTACAGGAAAGAATGTTGCATGGATTAAATAGGTCATAGTATAATGTCTAATGTCAGTAATGTTTTTTTTATCCTGATAGGTTTTATGGTAGGATCTGAATTGATTAAAGTGCTAACAGTACATGGTATAAATTATTGTATGAATACACTGGTAATATTTAAACTTTATTTCTGTTTTTTAAAAATAGTTTAAATTTAAATTATTCATTAGCATTATGGTTTAGAAGTGATCAATTATGTCTTTTGTTGCAATTAGCATATTGGCCTATTTTGTTTCCATTATTAGCCCTTTGTGTAAATTGTTGTTCATTACCTAAATTTGACCTTTAAGATTACTAGTTTTTAGAATGCAGTGTCAATAATGAAATGCATCAAAATGCTAAAATTTATATTTGAAATAAAACATAACCTTATCATAATACAGGTCCTCCAGAAAATGCTATGTGGGCTCTTGGAGACAAGATTGCATCTTCCATTGTTGCCCAGACAGTGGGTGTCCCGACCATGCCGTGGAGTGGATCAGGTACAAATTTAAATGAATTAACATTGTACAAATTATTCACATTTAGTTTGATTGTAACAACAGTACAGGTAATAGACACATTTTTATAAGTTTGAGCCGGTGGTGGAACATGAGTTAATTTGCTTGGGACTGTAAAACCAACTTTTATAGTTTATTGCATGCAGACATCTCTGTTTGATTCGTTGCTTGATGATTATTCCATTTGTTTTGTAAAAATTCAGTTTAAGTTATCTGTGCCAAAAAGAATACAGGTGGCTATTCCTATCGATTTGAGAACAGATCAGCACAAACAGCCGCCTTTAATATACCAGCAATGGAGCTTTGGTACTTGATAGTGAAATAATTGTATATTTATTTACTTCATCTCAAAAACGGGATATAGATCAGTAACAGTGTTTGCTTCAAGTGCCATGGTCATAGGATCAGTTGGTTTGTCTAGATTGGTGGTTTATATGAGTAGTGCTATGGAGTGACAGGAAACTATAATATAACATGGAGGGTCATGGCCCTTCTCTGGCCAATGCTCCAACAAAGTCTATGATATTTGCTGTCATGTCCATGCATATAAAAAATCCTTTGTTGCTTTTCTGAAAAGTTTTTTTAGGCATAGCCCGTGTCACCTACAAATCTCCAGTCAAATGATTTCACTAAACCAAATGTCAAAATAACTAAATGTTACGATACCAGTACCAGTATAGCCATAGTTTAAAAGGAGGCCATTTATCTTATTTCTCCCTGTAGGTGTGAAGCTTAAATCCATGGACATTGACAGACAGAAATCCAAGATGATAAGCGTGCCATCGGATCTGTATCAGAAGTGCTGCACCAATGATGTCGACGCTGGCTTGAAGGCTGCTGTAGACATTGGCTACCCGGTCATGATCAAGGCTTCAGAAGGCGGAGGAGGGAAGGGAATCAGACGGGCAGATAACTCGGATGACTTCCCAAACCTCTTTCGACAGGTGAGTTTGGCTAAATCAATTAATACTCTAATTTTAAAATGATCTAGATCAACCTTGAATAAGAAAAACCTGTTATAGCTACTGCAAAATGTGTGGTGGAATTAAATAAAGGAATCTGATAACATAGCCCAGCTAGTGCACCACGACTGGTATACCAAATACTGTGGTATGTGCTATCCTGTCTATGGGTTGGTGCATCCCTTGCTAGTAATGGGAAAAAAAGGTAGCGAGTTCAAAATTACCAAATGTTTGACATCCAGTAGCCAATGTGTTCTAGTGATTTCATTAAACAAAACAAACTTTAACTGATAACATAGCTAACTCCTTTTTTTTTTTTAAATTAGGCATTTTACTTTAAAGGTTTTTGAAGTTTTCAGTCCATTTTGCTAGACTCTGGTATTCACCTAACATAAAACTTTTATATGAGGAGACTTATTGTGATATGTGTGAAGTAAAATTCATATGAAATGCTGATGCAGGATTCATATTAGACATGGAATTTTCTAATGTAATTTTTTCTGCCTGGAAAGTGATGGAAATTTAAGTTGGGTCTTGGAAAGCCGTGAAATGTGATAACTGGTTAAATATGTTTTTCCAATTAAAATAACATAAAAAGAAAGGCGATTCACATCGAAACGTAATATTACCCCCAAAAAAGAAAGAAAAAAATGTTGAGGAAAATGTAATAAAATTTGGTACCAGGTTGATAACAAAATGTATGAACCCTATGGTCTTCTTAAAAACTGGTTTAAGTTTGCAGACGTAGCATTTCAAAATAAGAAATTAAATATAAGTTGCTCATACAATCCAGACCACTAAAGCAGGTTAAGAGGGGGCGTACCGGCCTCGGTGGCGTCGTGGCAGGCCATCGGTCTGCAGGCTGGTAGGTACTGGGTTCGGATCCCAGTCGAGGCATGGGATTTTTAATCCAGATATCGACTCCAAACCCTGAGTGAGTGCGGCTCAATGGGTAGGTGTAAACCACTTGCACTGACCAATGATCCATAAATGGTTCAACAAAGGCCATGGTTTGTGCTATCCTGCCTGTGGGAAGCGCAAATAAAAGATCCCTTGCTGCCTGTCGTAAAAGAGTAGCCTATGTGGCGACAGCAGGTTTCCTCTAAAAAAAATCTGTGTGGTCCTTAACCATATGTCTGACGCCATGTAACCGTCAATAAAGTGTGTTGAGTGCGTCATTAAATAAAACACTTCTTTCTTTCTTTCATGTTAAGAGGCAATCTCACATTTTACCCCCAAATTACCTAATATAATAATTACCAGTATATAAAGTATCAAACTTCAAAAGTGGCCACTGTTAAATTGCTGAATACAGGGTTTATTGTGTTTATTTTTAAAATGTAAAACTTGAGACCATTTTGTGATTATTTTAGGTTCAAGCTGAGGTACCCTGGTTCTCCGATATTTGTCATGAAGTTAGCCTCCGATGCTCGACATCTGGAAGTGCAGCTACTGGCTGATTGCTATGGAAATGCCATCTCTCTGTTTGGCCGAGACTGCTCAATCCAGCGCAGACATCAGAAAATTATTGAAGAGGCTCCTGCAGAAATTGCAGATGCTGATGTTTTTGAAAAGATGGAACAGGTCCGACATAAACTTTTTTATGTTCTTACGTTTGTGAATGCTCATTCTTCTGTTTCCAGTGGCTGAATATTCTTGTTTCATTGAACTGGTGCTCTAAAGTTTGTGTTGGCCAAGTCTTTCTTCAACAAATAAAATGTGTCGAAAACTACCCTCTGGAAGTGTCTTTAAAAGAAAGCTTTCTGCCGATTAGTAATAGTAAGTCGTGGTAGAACTGGTTTTCATCTCTCATTCTGTAGATTAAATTTCAAACTTATCATTTATTAGACCCCGAGTAAGAAATGTGGGAAGTCATGCAACATTCCTTTTCTTTCCATTCAGTATTCAATAAGAAACAAATAAATGTTTCTTAACCCTTTCAGACTCGTTAACCCATTGTCTTCAAAGTGCCCCAGGAATTGATATATTTGACAGTTAAACAAAGAATAAATTTACAAATGGTTTTTTGATGATAACTTATTTATTATTCATAGTAAAAGACTGTTTCAAGCATATTTGTAAACATAAATCAATTTTCTATGAGAAGGAGCTCATTATTATACATATATACAGGTATAATAAACAAAATCATTGGTTATAAAAACATACCAAATTTCTACGAAAATGTGTAAATGAATAAACTCATTTGGAAAATCTTTCCGACCACGTGCAAATCTCTAAAGTGGTATGTCGTCTTGAATTCGTGATAGTATTTCAGCTAGTGGAATTCCAACGGAATTATCACTGTTACATTACGATAAAACATCACTATCACAGTAATTTTCTGTGAAGGTCATATTATAGAAAATGGATGTCGCCATTGTAGTTAACAGAACAGTTATACCAAATAGGCTGAAAAGTTCCGAACAAATGAGCACATTCTCACGGCAAATCATGTAACACTTCTACAGGATGTTGTTGTTAGCACTGCCTCTATTTCGCATGTCAACCTGTGACAAATCTTGCTGTAAATACAAACTGAAAACACACAACGGGATTTCCCGTTCTGTAGTCTGAACGGTGATTTTTTTATTAACGGGATTTCCCATTCCATAGTCGGAAAGGGTTAATGGATGCATTTTTCTGCATTCAGCACTGCAATGTCACAAGTATACCAAGTTCTAACAACGTAATGGCCATTGATGTTTATTTTTGGCAATTATGTGCTATTTTATTTGTTCCAGGCTGCCGTCTCTCTAGCTAAGGTGGTGGGTTATGTGAGTGCTGGGACAGTTGAATACCTGTATAATGCTGATACTGCTGAGTTCAACTTCCTGGAGTTGAATCCACGTCTACAGGTTGAACACCCATGCACAGAGATGGTGGCCGATGTCAACCTGCCAGCAGCACAACTCCAGGTAATCTCATGAGAATTTATAAATACATGTATTAACAATTTAAAAAAAACAATATATTGTTAGTATTATTTTTTATTATATCTTCTCATTCTCTAAGCTTAGTAGGCATTTACTATATACTAGTCCAGTTAATTACTTAAAATGTTCTCATGACCAGAAATATACATTGTCACAATATACCTTGGTTGGCATTATGGTACACTAATTTGGCACACCAACTAAAAACACTTTGTTAGTAACTGATCAGACAGTTCTTACCTTTCTACAATTATATTAGTTTAACTGTCACTTAGGATGTGATAGCTACTAAATGGGCATTTATACTCTGAGAGTAATTTAGATGAAAAACAATGGCTAGATTAAATTAATTTTATATTTCAACACTACAATTTTCAACCATCTAATTGATTATTATAAGCTTTAATTTTGTCTTAATTTTACAGATTGCAATGGGCCTTCCACTGTGCAGATTAAAAGACATCCGGTTACTCTATGGTGAAGATCCGTGGGGTAATTCGCAGATTGATTTTGACAACCCAAAAATTAAGCCCAGACCAAGAGGACATGTCATTGCAGCAAGAATAACTAGTGAAAATCCTGATGAGGCGAGTTATATTTGTTAAGCATGAAAAATGTTGGGGGTTTTTCACTGTCCCTGCCTATCAGGGTTCGCACAGGTGCTTGAAGTGCTTGAAAGGCCTTGAAAACCTTGAAAAATCATATTTTTGTGAAAAGTCCTTTTAAAAGTCCTTGAATTTTATTTTCCCCTCCTGAAAAAATAGGAAACATACCTTTCCTAGCTTTAGTAAAAATATTGAATCGCTTCCGTAGGTTTATTTATGCATCAATCCAAAACTGTTTTGTTATTCCCGCCAAATATGTGCTTAGGCTGTCCACGGAAATTAAATATTCACAAATACTGCTCTCTGATTGGGTCAAAGTATTTGCGCATGCGGACATGTGGTTGTTGTGCATCATCGGAAGACGCCATTATTTGATTGTTAAATTGACTGTGAAAATTCTTTCAACATTCCAGGCAAGTGTAAATTTAACGATACCAGGTTGCAAACTGAGGATTACAAAGACTGGCTTTTGTGTGTGCCCGATGATGGACACAAAGCGCGATGCAGACTATGCTCTAAAGCGAGGCAGGGTTATGAAGTCATATGAAATCGAAGAAACGCAGATATCAGCACCAAGATGAAGGCAACAAGACTCGCAGGGAATATTACTACATTTATGACCAAAAGTACTGACAGAAAGGGAGAACGAACAACAAAAGAACAGTGATAGAAACTCGGTGAAATGTAAGAACTTGGAAGAATTGACCAGGGAAAAGAAACAATTGTGTACTGATGTTCAGACTCTTGTAGCCTCATGTGATGATGTGGCTACTCAAGCTGAAAGATTGGAAATTATTGTCAAGTTTTAACTTGTTTAGAAACGCTATTAAGGAAAAACAAGTCAAGTTGGAAGGGGTTAAGGACTCCATCCAGCAGACCATGAAGGAGTGTGAGTGAACACTTGAAGCAGTGTATAATTAGTCTACTAAGACAGTCTACTTTTTATTACTAGGTAAATTTAATTAAAACATGTTATTGTGTCCCTGAAAAATGAATTTAAGTACTTGAAAAAGTCAGTGAAAGTCCTTGAATTTTATTTTCTCATACCTGTATGAACCCTGCTGCCTATTCTGTTACCAGATCAAACATGTTTTGTGGTTGGGCTGTAGCCCAGTGGTAAAGCGCTCGCCTGAAGCGGAGTTGATTTAGGATCAATTTATGTTGGTGGGCCCATTGGGCTATTTCTTGTTCCAACCAGTGCACCACGACTGGTAGGTGCTGTCCTTTGCGGGATGGTGCATATAAAACATCCCTTGTTACTAATGGAAAAATGTAGCAGGTTTCCTCTCTACATCACAGTTACTAAACGTTTGACATTCAATAGCCGATGATTAATAAATCAGTGTGCTCTAGTGGTGTCGTTAAACAAACTAACTTTTTCTTAGCAAATTTTTACTGTTGTTGATGATTAGTGTGTTTTTGTTCTAGGGTTTTAAGCCGAGTTCTGGAACTGTTCAGGAGTTGAACTTCCGCAGCAGCAAGAACGTGTGGGGTTACTTCAGCGTGGCTGCGTCCGGTGGGCTCCACGAGTTTGCTGATTCTCAGTTTGGACACTGCTTCTCGTGGGGCGAAGACAGAGAGGATGCCAGAGAGTAAGTGCCTGCAACAACACGTAGTACATACTTAAATACATCCTTAATGTTGTTAGCAAAACTCATTGATCTGTGTGACCAGAGGATGTGGTGTGGGCTCTTCTGTCTAAGAAAGTGAATATTAAAGATCCTGTCTACTAAGAAGGAGTTGTCAATGTGGTGGTTGCAGGTTTGTTTTCTAACTTTGGTCAAAATGTCTTAATAACCATGTTGAACTCAAAATGGCCAAACAGGATTAAATTACACAAAAATGTGTTGATATATTGTTAAACACTCCCATTGTCCTCTATTAAGTCTGGTACATCACTGTAATTAAAATTGAGGATGGAAACGAATGTTCTTACAATGACATACCAATGAAAAAAAAGAAAATTGCTTCTTGTATCTTAAAACAATGGAAATATGTTTTATTTTTATTTATTTTTTATTTTATATTTTTGTCTGTTCTAGAAACCTTGTCGTAGCTCTGCGTGAGCTGTCTATCCGAGGTGATTTCCGGACAACTGTTGAGTACCTGGTGAAACTGTTGGAGACGACCACATACCAGGAGAACACAATAACAACCGGCTGGCTGGACAACCTCATCCTAGAGAAGGTGCAAGCTGAAAAACCCGACACGATGCTGGGGGTTATCTGTGGAGCACTGCACATAGCAGACCAGGCCATTCTGAGAAGTTTCCAGGACTTCCAGACCTGGCTTGAAAGGTATGATTATTGCTTTGAGTTGGAGAAAACTTAACACAGTAGTGTAACATGATAAAAGAGTGAAATGTTTTACACAATCTGATATTTACCTTGCCAGAAAATTGTATCTAATGGTAGTCCATTTAAAAAATGTCTTGGGGGTGGGAGTTACGATTCTTGCTATATGTTGTGGGCTGTGAACAATTTGCCGGTGGTGCTTGCATCTTCTGTCCAGCAATTGCACCAGCTTCATTTCAGAAAAGTTATAGAATTTCTTTTCAAATAATTTTAACTGTATATAATAGAGCATCTTAAAATTGAAAACACCCAGTCTCAGTTTTCTTCATTCTCAAATCCAGATTATCAGTTAACAGACCCAGGCTTTTCCATGTTAATTTGGTAAAACAGACCCAAGATTTTCCATACTAACATTTGTTAAATAATGATCGTAGCAGATTTGATGATATAAAGACACAGGTAGATGACAGGATTTCGTTGGTTGTATGTGAAGGTTGTATGTGAAAGCTGTTTGTTACATCTCATTTCAGGGGCCAGATTCTTCCATCATCATCACTTCGAAATTGTGCTGATGTTGAATTCATATATGAAGGGATCAGATATTCTTTGCGGGTTAGTTATAGTCTTATTCAACTTACCGTACTAGCACAACAACAATGCTATACGACCCTGAGTTATAACCTCCACTGCAGAATTATCTCCCCTTGCCTGATGTATAACCTACACCTGCGCATCGGTAGACCGTATATCCTCGTTTTTTTTCATTCTGCAGTCCTCCATTGCAGTCGTGTTCGAGTTCTGTAGTAAAAAAATTGTCAAATTGTCAGATTGTTTATTAATTTGTAATTTTGTTTTACTCTGTCATACGAGGTCTTTTGGGTAATTTACACAGGGGGTTAATGTCTGACATGGCTTCCTCGGGCTCCAACCGGTTGGTTGTGTGTGCCGAGGGGGGTTGTCTTAAACGACTGCCCCAGTTTGATCAGCATTTGTTATGTCGGGCATGTCGTTCTTGTTGTTTTGAACGCCAGTGTCATATCTGTGTAAATTGGTCCCCCTCCACGTGAGGGAAGTCTAAGAAGTTGTCAAAAGACGCCGAGCGAAAGAGGATGATTAGACGTGAACGGGACGGGCGGAGCACAATGGCAACCTCCGGGGGCGTGCTCCATACCGATTTGCCGGGAGTCGGCAAGTCGGTGTCCACTTCAAAGAGCTCGCGGACAAGTGGTAGGCGCAAGGGCGCCTCCTCGTCTGTTCACCATCTTCATGGTGATACCAGTAAACCCGAAGTGCCGCTTGGCGCGGAGGGGGCGCTGTTGCTCCCTGTTTCGGCTGAAGCAGGGAAGGTTTCTTCCAAGTTGGGCTCCGTTCGACCTGGGGATTTGCTTTTGCCTCCGTCGGTGGAGGCGGCGCCGGTTACGGTTGTAACGGGGGCGTCAGTCGGAGGGAGTGCAGTCGTGGCAGGAACGACTGTGTCTCTCAGTTCCGACTCCCATCTTGCTGATGGGGGCAGGGTTATCGGTCCTTCTGTGGAGGGGTCGATTAGCTCTAGAATGAAGTCCGCTTCGCAGCGCCGTTTGGCTCACCAGATTTCTGGTGCAAGGTTGGTCGTGGCGTCCGAGGGCGCTGTTTCGGCCAACGCGTCGAGCCACTTGGCGAAATCGCGAAGTCTTACAACGTTGTCTCGGTCATGGAGCCTGGTGGCATTGTTTCGGGTGCGACGCCAGTAGGCATCCCTTCTGTTGTTGGGGTGCCTGTACAGCGTCATCAACTTTTAGATCGTTCGCATGTGGCTACGTCAACTGGGTTGGCTAATCCACACGTGGTACGTTGGGTTCAGAATTCGGAGCAGGATTCGTACATGTACGAAATTTCCTGACGGTCCGGTTCAACCGACACCTGTGTCTACACCGATGGTCAATCAGGACCTGTCAGATCGGGGTAGAGGTTCCAGGCGTTATCCCTCGACTGCGTGGGCGGAACCTTTCGTTCAGGGTCCGATGGTTTCGGGTCGCCCTCAGGGGCGGACTCGGGGGGACTATGTTTCTCTTTTTGAGAATTTCATGGCCTGGCTAGGGGAATCGCCTCCAACAGTCCCTCCACCAGTCCCTCCACCGCCGGGGTTTCCAGCGAGACCGGGGTTGGACCAGTTTGCAGATTCGGCCGGTTCGCATCATCCTGCCCATGCAGTTTCGTTTCCGTTACGGTCAGCGCATGGCGCGTCATTTGAAAAAAATTCTTCTTCGGAAGACGATTTTCCCTCCGAATCAGTGTGTGGTTCGGGGGAAGGGTCGGCACCAGGTTCGGTGCTTGACGAGATTCCCAATTTGGCCGATGGTATGCCAGACGGCGATTATGATTACCAGGCGGTTCTTGGTTTTGTACGGGAACAGGTCCGACTGGTGTGCGCGGATGCAATTCCGTCAGAGGAGGCTGTTCAGTGTTACAAGGGTGTTTCGTTTGGAAACCGGCCTTTAGCGACAGACGCTCCTTGGCAGGATTTCGGCTTGCCGTTAGCACACGAGGCGCATGAATCTCTTGCGGAGATTGATGCTTTGATTGCGGGTAGTGATCGTATTTTGGGGGCGGTGGTGGAAGAGTTTCCGGCAGCGTTAGCTACCGGGAAACTGTTGTCTGTGGCGAAGGTTTTGTCCACGTCTTCGTATAAGACATTGGGAGCTTCCTTCCTTTCACATCCAGCGGTTGTTTCCGCTAGGGTGAAGGCAGACTGCCACCCATCTCCTAATGTCAGTGTGCCATTCACGGATTTAGAGACTTTGGAGAGGTTATCTAAAATTCTTTTTCAAGTCAATAACCATTTAGGTACGTTCCTATCTGGTATTTGGTGATACCATTGGGGCCTTGGTTCATTCTTCCGATCCAAGAGTGTCCCAGGCCGTTCCTTTACACCCACTTTCTCCAGAGTTGGTCCTGTTTACTGATGCTTCCCTCGAGGGGTTCGGTGCGCACCTTCTGGATCAACATCTGTCAGGGGTGTGGACTCCTTCAGAGAGGAGTCGTCACATCAACCTGTTGGAGATGGAAGCAGTGCGTCGCGCTTGTCTCCATTTCAGGACTGTTATTCGACATATTCGGATTTTGTTGAGGTCGGACAACACGTCGGTTGTTGTGTACCTCAATCGGTGGGGAGGTACCAAATCCCTGTCATTGAGTCTTGCGGCTTTGGAGATTCTGGAATGGTGCGACGATTGGGAGAGTGGTGTTATCGGCCAAACACATTCCTTCGTCCGTGAACGTCTTGGCGGATGCTTTGAGTCGTCGTTCCCCGGTTCAGACGGAGTGGATGTTGCACCGGACGGTGGCTTATCGAGTTCTTCAGTTGTGGGGGAGTCCTCAACTCGATATGTTTGCCACTTGCCTGAACAGTCAGTTGCCAGTGTTTGTATCGCTGGTACCAGACCCACTGGCACTGGAGTACGATGCGTTGAGCATGGACTGGACGGGACTGGATTTTTACGCCTTTCCCCCTCCGGTTCTGCTTGGCAAGGTTCTGGCAAAGATAGACAGCAATCTTGTCGTGTCACGCTCGTAGCCCCGAGTTGGGCAGCTCAAGCCTGGTTTCCTCCGCTCCTGTCACTTTTAGTGCAGGAGCCGGTGCGGTTGCTGTTGATACCCGATCTGCTCAGTCAGAGACTGCGTCGGACAGAGTGGCATCCAAAGCTGGAGGTTTTTCCGACTTCACGCATGGTGGTTGTCGGGGTTTCCCTCCGAAACCGAGGCTTTTCTAAACGGGTTGCTGAGCTCGTCTCCTCGTTGAAGCGACAATCTACAGAGAGGGTCTACCAGTGTCACTGGGGCGCTTGGGTTCGTTGGGCGACTGAGAGGGACGTGGATCCCTTGTCGCCTACTGTTAATGATTTAGCTGAGTACTTTCTGGCTCTTGTCCAAGAAAGACAGCTGAAGGTTCAAACAGTGAGAAGTCACCGGTCGTCCATTTTCACTACTCTGAGGCAGTGTGGACGTCAAGATTTCTCAACGAATCTCGTGTTGCATGACTTGCTTAAATCGTTGCTAAACATGGTTGGGAAGCCTTCCATTTTGCCTAAATGCAATGTTTTTCTGGTTCTGCATGCACTCAAAGGCAAGCCCTACGAGTCTTTGAAATTCGCCAGTCTTCGTCATTTGATGTGGAAAACTTTGTTTCTGGTCTCACTAGCGGCTTGCCGTCGTATTAGTAAGATTAATGCTTTTTTGCATGATTTGGTGGATTACAATACGGACGGGTCAGTTACATTAAGTACTGATCCTGTTTTCGTGGCTATGAACCAGGTGCCAGGGGAAGAGTTTCCTCCGGCCATTATTCAGTGTCTTGTACGCTTTCTGTGGATAATTCTGATAGACTTCTTTGTCCGGTGCGGGCTTTGAAATTCTATTTGGAGTGTACTAGAAATCTCCGGCAAAACACTAAGAGACTGTTTATCTCTTTCACACGCCAACCAGGAGACATTACGAAGAATGCTTTGTCGAGATGGATTGCTGCAACCATCAAACTGGCATATGAGAAGGCGGGTGATCATGTTCTGCGGAATTTCTCTGTTCGATCTCATGAGATTCGGGCGATTTCTGCTTCCCTTAATTTCAATGATTCTTTGGACATTTTCAAGGTCATGAGTGCGGGATTTTGGAAAGGTCGACACATGTTTGACCGGTTTTATTTCCGTGATATGGCTGTTGGTCCGAACGGAACTTGGCGGATTCAGTCAGTCATTGCAGGGCAGCAACTCATTTCGGTGCGCAGGGCCACGAGTAGGGGGCGACCCTTATTTTGACCGGTCGCTAGCAGCAGTCTTTCTGGGAGATAGTTCTCCACCTCCTGTTTGGAGAGTGGGGGGTGGATGGTTGACTATCTGGGGCAGTCGAGTGTCTTTTACCACTACTTGGTGTGCGGGTTTCCTCACCTTGTTAACTTGGTTTACTTTTAATTGGGGTTGTAGTTCTTCAATTTAAAAGTCACTTTGACATTTTATACCTCGTATGATGTGGGTTGCTTTTTCACTGTATCATTACTTGAGACGAACACTACTGGTTGAATGGGTAAGTCCTGCTTGTTTTCTTACCTCCTCCCTTTAATGTTAAATTCTCGTGCTTTAACAGTGTTATATCACGTCTGTTATAGCATTGTTGTTGTGCTAGTACGGTAAGTTGAATAAGATTATTAGAAAATTTGTTTCTAATTTTCATTATTATTCATACTTACCTAGTACTAGCACAACAACAACCGTTACGTCCCACCCGCCCCGAGAGAGGTGTTTTTTGATTCAGTCATTCTGGACGACTTTGAATCGATAACGAGGATATACGGTCTACCCATGCGCGGGTGTAGGTTATACATCCGGCAAGGGGAGATAATTCTGCAGTGGAGGTTATAACTCAGGGTCGTATAGCATTGTTGTTGTGCTAGTACTAGGTAAGTATGAATAATAATGAAAATTAGAAACAAATTTTCTAAATTTACTTCACTATTAATATAAATCCTTTCTGATGATTGGGTTTTTTCTCATTCCAACCAGTGCTCCGTAACTGGATAAAGTCTGTGGTATGTGCTATCCTGTCTATGGGATGGTGCATATAAAGGATCCCTTGCTGCTAATCGAAAAGAGTAGGCCATGAAGTGGCGACAGCGGGTTTCCTCCCTCCTTAACCATATGTCTGACGCCTTATATCCGTAAATAAAATGTGTTGAGTGCATCATTAAATAAACCATTTCTTTCCTTCCTTTTTAGTATAAATACATATACAGGTATTGTTAACAAGAAAGGTTCCGATTATGAATATGCATCACAAATGCATTTTAAGTAGAACAACTCACCTATATATTGTAATTATAATTATAGTTTTAAAACTTAGTTTGGTTCAATAGTTGAGGTCGTATGATCAATTCTTATACATGGGTGTCAAAAGTGTGGTTTGGGGGCACTGCCCTCCCAACTGTGAAGATAATACATTGTCTCCCTCTGTTGGAAAGTGAATTACAGGCCCATCCAATTGATTACATTTTCTCGTGTAAACTGGATGACTTGTAGACATTGTTAATAGGGTAGCTAGTAATATAGATGTTTGATAACGTAACATTTGAATGCGATTTTACTTTTTGTTTCTTCCAGTACAACTTATTCTCACATTTAAACATATAAACACATAGCCTGAAAGTTACAAAAGTATAACTCACTGACATCAGTTAGTATTTTTTATTATGCTCACAACCTTGTACAATTTTTAGGTTGTGAAAACTGGACCAACAAGCTATTTTCTTTCTGCCAACAATACCATCCTTGACGTGGAAGTTCACAGGTATATTTGTTTACAATGATATAGTGTCATATAGTGTATATATACTCCTCAAAAAAAGAAACGCAAAAGGGTACAAATGGGTTATAACTCCGATTTTATGTTTCCTACCAGTTCATGCTTTGTGAATATAAGGTCATTGCATGTCCCAAACACATTCCCACGGTTACATTCGATAAAACGCAGCTACTGTACAATAAAGTTCCAAAATGTGAATATTCGCAAAAACGCAGCCACGTGCAAACCATGTCACCACTGCACGTGCGTTGTCTGCACGTGCAACATGAACACCGACAGTATAAAAGTGCAGAGTGTTCGCTTGCCTGGCCTCTGTATCTGGCCGACAGTTGACAATCCAGGACATGCCACGTCTCAGTGAACCGCAGAGAAACAATGCCATCGGCCGACTAGACGCAGGCGAATCCAGAACGGCCGTTGCCAGGGCATTCCATGTGTCCCCAAGCACCATCTCCAGACTGTGGGACCGTTACCAACAACATGGATCAACACGTGACCTCCCTAGATCCGGTCGACCATGGGTCACTACCCCCGGGCAGGACCGCTACATCCGGGTACACCACCTTCGGGAACGATTGACTACTGCCACCTCCACAGCCGCAGCAATACCAGGTCTGTGCAGGATATCCGACCAGACCGTACAGAACCGCCTACGTGAGGTAGGAATTCGTGCCAGACGTCCAGTTCGAGGTGTCATCTTAACACCACAACACCGTCGACTCCGACTGCAGTGGTGCCAGATTCATCGACAATGGCCTCAACTGCGATGGAGACAGGTGTGGTTCAGTGACGAGTCCCGATTTCTGCTCCGACGTCATGATGGAAGATGTCGCGTGTATAGGCGTCGTGGTGAACGGTATGCGGCAAACTGCGTGCAGGAAGTGGACAGATTCGGCGGGGGTAGTGTCATGGTGTGGGCAGCCATCTCACACACTAGCAGAACTGACCTGGTCCACGTGCAGGGCAACCTGAATGCACAGGGCTACATTGACCAGATCCTCCGGCCACACATCGTTCCAGTTATGGCCAACGCCAACGCAGTGTTCCAACATGACAACGCCAGGCCTCACACAGCACGTCTCACAACGGCTTTCCTACAGAACAACAACATTAATGTCCTTCCTTGGCCATCGATATCACCGGATTTGAACCCAATTGAGCATCTATGGGACGAGTTGGACCGACGCCTCCGACAGTGACAACCACAGCCCCAGACCCTGCCCGAACTGGCAGCAGCCTTGCAGGCCGAGTGGGCCACCATCCCCCGGGACGTCATCCGTACTCTGGTTGCTTCAATGGGCAGGCGGTGCCAGGCAGTTGTCAACACACGCGGAGGCCACACCCGGTATTGACTCCAGATGACCTTGACCTTGGTGGTGTGTCCCATCACTTACTCACAATGGACTAGAGTGAATTGTGAACAATCCTGCAACATTTGGTAATTATCGGACTCCCCATTCAATAATTAAATCAATTCTCCAAATGTTACGACAATGTGGTTTTGCGTTTCTTCTTTTGAAGAGTATATTTGTTTACAGTGACATTCTGTTGTATATTGTGTGTATTTCTTTACAATAATATAAAAATTACATTATAAAAACAAGTCTCTTTACATCGAAGAGCAAAATTCAAATGTTCTGAATATCTCACCTTTGATATAGCTCCATATATTGAATATATTTGTTTACAGTGACATATTGTGTAGTGTGTATATTTGTTTACAATGACATAGACTCATATTTTGTATATATTTTTTTACAGTGACATATGGTTGTATTTTGTGTGTAATTGTATGATTTTTTTTTTATATAGACTTACTTTTACATTGTATACATATTTAGAATGTGTTTACATTTGTTTACAGGGACATCGTCTGAATTTGTTTTTAATAAATTGTTTGTTTACAATGACAGTGTCTTATATGATGAAACAGAAACCTAGAAAGGATAATGGCAAATTAATTATAGTGATTTTTCAATTGTTTAATCATAACATTGCCCATCATGACAAAAAAAAAAAAAGGCAGATAAAAGACATAATATTGAGTTCTTTGCGGCTGTATTAAAAGAAAAGTTAAAATTGAATTTCAGAATGAATGATGGAGGCCTGCTGCTGTCCATTGACGGGTCGAGTTACACAACGTACATGAAGGACCAAGTGGACAGCTATCGCATCACTATTGGCAACAAAACATGTGTTTTACAGAAGGAAAATGACCCAACACTGCTTAGGCAAGACCGCTGATTGTGTTGAATTTTAGTCTCTGCTAGCAGAAAACTTTACAATTTGTACATTAACTTGTACTTTTGTATAATCCTCGTATGGTCTAATTAAACAGTATTTCCTAGAAGATATAAATATTCAAAATTTCCCCTATTTGTTAGGTTATCCCTGTCCTGAGTCAGACCCCTGATCCTATCGGAGGCCGGACTCGGGATAGGCATGTTCGAAACCCTAGTGGTATATGGACACGTTAACCTTCTGACTACTGCAGGCGAGATATCTCGCCCGACGTCACGTCAGTCGATATACTGTACACTGTATACAGTGCATTCCCCAATTCATATTTCCGGCCGTTTTGCACACGACACTCACCGGAAACGGAAATATAATTAAAGATTTTTTTTTTTTTTACAAAATGGTGGCTTTTGTTTTGATTTTTTCAATTGAAAATACCTTGAAATTTTGAGTTCAAAAAGTGGTTTTCGGCAAGTATTTTCACTTGACAACAATGGCGGCACGTCGCGGTCATTTTCAGGGATCGATAGCTGATTGTGACAGCTAATTTGATAATAAATTTGATCGTTTTACCAACAACGAAAATTACCAAATATTGCAATATGAATCTTAGTTCGGGTTTTAAAAAAAATTCTGGTCAGAAAACCACTGTTATCGGGAATAATGGACATAAATACTGGACAGCTGGCCACAAATGCCCGTAAGTAAACGCAACTTTTTCGATTTTTTGCCTAATTTTAATCACCATTAGCCGATCTAAAATAATAAAAATTAAAAAAAAAGACACGAAAATAATACTTACCGATTAATATATGAACTTTATTTCATGTTTTTATAAAACATTTAAGTGAATATATGTGAGTAAAAATTATAAACTTGTACCCACTCAACGTGGTTTTTGTTAAAAATTAATCCAGTAGTCTAAAGGTTAAACAAGTTACTAAGCTAAGCTAGAAGATATTTTATATATTATTAAGATTATTGCAAGTTAGATGAAACTTATATGATCTGGTAAAACAATATGTGATGGCTGATACTTTATATAAGCTACTTGTAAGTTGGATGGTAGTCATAAGGTCTTGTGAAACAGTATGTCGTAGAAACTTACGAAACTGTACGTCAGTGTCCAGACAACAATTTAGTATGACAAAAACATGTGTGTGTTACTTCTCTGTGGTGGTGAATTTGATAACAATGTCAACTTTTTTCCATTAGCTCCAAGTAAAGATTTTACATTAAATTAATATCTTTATTTCAAAATCTTTGGCCAAATTCTTGTTTTATGTATGGGATTCTTTGTGGGGTTGAATTTGTATTTTTTTTAATTTTGAGAGCAATGTTTACCAAAACTTAAAATTGCAGTGCTTGACTGTATAAATATATTTACCTCTGGGTTGTTTTGTTTTTTCTAG